>NC_086084.1:8883889-9186919 GCF_948474715.1 Cydia amplana
GAACTGACATGAATACGAGAAAGACAGTCAGGTATGACATGTTCTTTGCCCTTCCGGTGAATTATTTCAAAATTGAATTGACTCAATCTACACGCCCATCTATTTAATCGTCCTGTAGGGTTTTTTAAGTTATGGAACCATTTTAAAGATGCATGATCTGTTACAATATAGCATTTTCTCCCTTCTACATATGCACGAAATTGCTCAAGACCATAAATCACAGCTAAGAGTTCGCGCTCGGTAGCTGAATAGTTCGTCTCTGGTTGGTTAAGTGTACGGCTGCAGTAGGCAATAGGATGATCAACTCCATTAAAAGGTTGAATCAGAACAGCGCCTACGGCGTAAGAAGATGCATCCGTATGTATATAGAAGCATTCATTAAAATCGGGACATTTAAGAATAGGAGAAGACACTAAGGCAGATTTAAGTATGTTAAACGAATCGTTGACTTCATCTGTCCATTCAAATTTTACCTTCTTACTCGTTAAACGAGATAAGGGACGAGCTATTTTTGCGAAATTATTAATGAAACGTCGGTACCAACCGCACATTCCCAGAAAACGTTTAATATCCTTAGCATCTTTGGGAGTAGGAAAATTTAAAATTACATCAATTTTAGACGGATCGGTTCGTAGACCGTATCGATCAACTAAATACCCAAGATATTTAAGTTCACTCCTACAGAAGGATGATTTTTTCATGTTAATAGTTAAGTTCGCTGATTTCAGTTTTTCAAAAACAGCATTAAGCAACTTTATATGTTCATCAAAATCGGAAGTACAAATAATTATGTCATCAATATAACAGAAAACCTTGTGATCAAAGTGAGAAGTAAAGAGATTGTCCATGAGACGTTGCATAGTAGCAGAGGCGCCTACTAAACCAAAACACATTCTCTTATAATGGAATAAACCCTTCCCTGGTACAGTAAAACTAGTTTTCTCCTTGGAGTCTTCACTAAGAGGGATCTGATGATATGCCGCACTTAAATCAAGAGATGTGAGGAATTTCGCATCGCGTAAGTTGTCCAGTATATATTGAACGTGTGGCACGGGATACGCATCAGATTTTGAAACTGCATTTACTTTTCTACTATCTAAACAAAGTCTTAAATCTCCGTTAGGTTTTTCCACCATAACGACAGGAGAATTCCATGGAGAATGAGAAGGTTCGACAATTCCTTCTTTCAGCATACGATCAACTTCTTTAGCTAAAGCAGCCTGTTTAAAAGGACTAAGTCGATAATATTTTTGTTTTATCGGAGGAGTATCCCCCGTATTTATAACATGTTCAATTAAGTGGGTCTTTCCCAAACCAACCTTATCCGTATCAATTTGATCAAAGAGAGATTTAGTAGCCTCAAGTAGAGATTTTTGTTCAGAAGATAAAGAATCATATGTAGTAAGGCCTGTCTCTGACGGTAAAACGTCAAGACTAGCAATATGATGAGAATCAGTCTTTTCTATATCAGTAATGAGGCCTGGAGCTAATCCATAGGCTCTCCAAAAATTTAAACCAAGTACTATTGGAGTAGCAATCTCCGGTTGAATATTAAAGTGTATAAGTTTAACTTGACCTTTATAATTTACTGGTATAATCATATATTCAGTGGCTACGATTCGATGATCGTCAGCTACACTCACCATAACAGGTTTCGTATGTTTTTGAATAGGTATCCCACCTGTGGCGAATACGAAATGGCTGTTGTGGCCCAGGAAGCTAACACTGGCTCCACAATCTAATAACGCCTTGAAATTCAAGTTAAGTATATTTAAGAGAGCATATACCCTATCATCTCCCTTCGGAGGATTAAAGAAAATCGTCTTTTCTGCGCGATAGGGAGTAGAAGATCGACATTTATTATGAGCAGAAAAGACCTTATTTAGTTTTTTGTTTTGGAGTTACATTTGACACATTCGGGAGTTTTCACCCCTTTTTCTCCACATTTAAAGCAAACAATATCTCTAGAGCTCTTACACTCTTTAGTGTTATGATTGGACCTACCACATCGAAAACATTTCGGGTGAGAAGAGCTTTGTGCTACAGAAGCAACAAAGTTTCTGGAAGAAGTAGGGAAACGAGACTGAAACGACTTATTACGATGTTCCACGTTCTTCGACAGATTGTCAAAGGAAGAATCATTAGTCTGTTTTGAGAGAATCGGTTCGCGAAACTGCTTCGCCTTGACTTGCGCCAATTCAATGCGCTTACACAAAGACTTCAATTGCTCTATCGATTCTATGTCATGTAAAGCTAAATCCTTGGAATATTCTGGGCGAATATTCCGCATCATAGTATTCAGCTTCTCTTGCTCAGGAACCTCCTTCGTCAGACGCTCATACATCCCTAACATGGTTGATACGAAAAAGACAATTGTTTCGGACTTGGCTTGAGTCCTAGCCCGTATTTCCTGCAATAATTGGTGATCCAAATCTGGTATGTCAAACTCCTCTCGTAAAGCTGCGGTGACCTCCTTATATGTAGTAAGTTTCGTACGTTGGGACCGGAACCACGACAACGCAGGACCTTCAAGAATTTCAGGAAATCCCCTATATACACGACTCTCTGAAATTCTTCTGGCATCTCGTAACTCCTCAAGGCGAGACAGAAATGTACGAACGCATGTGTCACCTTTAAATTTCAAATTCAAGGAATTTATGTTGAAAGTCTTGTCCGTTTTATAAATAATTTCCCTAACAATACGAGATTCGTTAGGAGATTGAAAATCATCATCTGAACCAGACGACGCAGAAGAACCTTGCTCATTCAACTGATCCAATAAAGAATTAATTAATGCTTTCAATAGAAGTACCGCTTCGGTCTCCTGAGATAACCGTGAAACACGACACAAAAGATATTTGCATCGCGAGGATAGTCTATCAATCGCCGACGCCGATAAGTCTCCTTTTGCTTCTAACTCTATCTCCTCTGCTTTACGTTGACAGAGCTCCAATTCGGCAACTTCGTTATTTATGACCAAGTCCTGGCACTTCAAACTACCCTTCCTGGCTAAATCTGCAGTCTGTTTTAACGCTTGACACAAGCTGGACCGACGCGAAACAGGATTAACCGGAAGTCTGCGAATCGCCAATTCATGTGCCATTTCGTCTTTACGTAAATGTGTGATTTTACATCCCGCATTTAAGAAATCCATTTTTTTTTTTTTAAGATTGATATTTAATATCAGAAGTCAGTGTCAAGTATCGAATTGTAATATTTTAAAGATAAGTTGAGACTTTATAAGATTTTAACCCTTTTAAAGTATTTTAAAATAGCGAGAAAAATTCTCTTTTATGAAAGGCTAATTCTTTAGCGTAGTAGTTTTATTTATAAGTTGGTTAACTTTATAAGGTCAACCTCCAACTCAAACAACAATTTAAAACAATAACTTGCAATCCCTTTTACATAAAATAACCTTAATACTAACTAATGCTAAAATGTTTCACTTGGACATGTCATACTCCATAGGCCATACGTTGGGCACGCCACTGTAATAGGGGTGAGTGAGCTCCGGATATGGAGAAGACCTGATTTTATGTTTTTAAAGACCGTTTCCACAGATGGAAACGTGTTACCATGAAGTGATCTAGAACTCATCAGACTTTCCTACTGAAAATTCACAAATGCTTTTGACTAACTACGAGCATGGATAGGGTCGCGGTTCAGGCCACTATGGAGGGAGAATAGTTATCCAAATATTTAAGGTAGGACGCCAGGATACTACCCTCATCAAGCGCATGACATATCCAAATGAAAATCTCAAATATATTTAACCAACACCTTTATTCTTTTAAAATTACACGACCCGCTACGGCCGTAACACGAATTATCTATTGCTAATAACTAAGTAACACTAAGCACTTCTCAGTTACACGTCTACTTATTCAAATTTATACTAAATACATCCTAGGCAGCTCGGTGCCTACCGTCAACAATATTAAAGTTACTATTCCTTAAATAGCACTCCAGGTCCAGTAAAAGTTATGCCCCAACCTCCGGGGATGTTTAGCAATAAATACTTTCTCACAGGGATTCCAGGTTACCTGTTCGACATCAATGATTCTTATTTAGCAAAGGATCAATTTTAAAAGTCACGGACACTGCCAGGAAGACCACCGCTGTCCCAGGTTGGCACAGCCTTAGAGTAGCCCGGTCCAGGAAAACCAGGGTACAGAAGAACCCTAAGAACAAAGAGAATGTTCTAGGTTATTGAAAAATATTTTACTACGTTAAGTTTTATATTATAATTTGAGGCACAGCGCGATTTATATTTCGGTAAGGAAGCGATAAAAGACTTACCGGGGTTTATGCCGGGCCCATTATTTCGTATACCAACGACGGTGCTGATGACCGCATGGCAAGACAAAAGGTGCTACAAGTTGCACGAGGGATTGCTGGAAAATCCACATAAAACACTATATTAGCCAATCTCGAAATACCCTAATAACTCCACCCTTCCATCAATATATTTAAATGTGTGGAAACTCACCAAATTATATTAAATTGAAGACACTAGAATGATAGCCGCCATTACAGGTAGGCCTAAGACGCTAAGTTATTCACATTTTGGGACGAGCCCAGGAATTGATTGCCCACTATTGTCCAAGATCTCTTCACATCTTGGAGCTCGTCTTAGCAATGATTTTCCAAAAATCCAACAAAAGGAACCACAGACAAACTGAGGAATGAAAACCCTCCCATTCAATGGACACCGCGACTGACCGGTTTGACCCTTGGAATACTTCAAGTCGTCGAAAATAAAAAGAGATACCTATTTTGGAATCTGAAAATACGGCCTTTATTTATAATTGGAAATTATAAAAAGATATAAGAACGACTATATTAGGTTTATTGTTATACAACAAGGGGGACCGACCGTCTGTTATGGAACCATAGACAACCAACCAAATGACATTGACATACGTCAATGTCCATCGAGGAACTAAACAAACACTGACTCGGTTTTGTCGAATTCAAACCGTTAATATGTGGTATTTCTATGTTTTAAATGTAGTTCAATTGTGAAATGTGTATCTCATAATGGAGAACAAAGTGCTTGTGTCCTGACATGACGCAGGAATACAACATGGATGCGCCAAATGCGACGGAGTGCATGCCTAGAAAGATTTACCGCTTCGGTAAGTTTTATACCCTAAATATAGCTAAAAAAAACGTATAGGTGAGGCTGTAAACAACACTACAAATCTCAGTCCTTGACTGACCCACCAATACATCCGTGTAGAAGGTATTTTACCTATCAAATCTTACCCAAATAAACCTACTATTCTCTAACCTATAAAGTACTTATACAATATCCTACTCAGCTGAGTATAACACTGGGTGGATACCCCAAAGTGTTACAGGTTTACAAAAGTGTTCTTTATTTCTTCGGAAGCCGTTCGAATTTTTATTAATAATTCTTCTCCAGACTTCACTGGTGTTGAGTATTCCTTCCTTATCTTTCAGAGTTCCCCATAGAAAAAAAACCAATGGCGTTAAGTCGGGTGACCGGGCGGGCCAGGTTAGGACGTTGCTTCCACGGCCAATCCACCTCTCAGGGTATTGTTCGTCTAGCCAATTTACGAACTGGGAACGAGGCTGAAGTGGGTCCGTCGTGCCGGAAGCACATAGTTCTTCGGGTTTCCAAATCCGTACACAAAGTGAATATCCGCTAAATGAGCCGGAGGATAATGCGGCATGGCGAATTTTATTTATTACAGTCAATCAAATTTAAAGATTTTATCTTGCGCATATCTTGACATCAATTTCGTCATTTTCGTCAAACTATCAGCCAGTTATCGTGAAGGTAAATAGTTTGCACTCTCGTGATTGAGAACAGAACAAAATTTCGTTAGAAGTTCGAATTTGGCTAATAACCATGCAGTTAGTGCGTCTGCTTGTAAAATTAGTTGGTGGCTACGTCACGCATAAGGGTGTGTTAGAATTGAGATTTTTTAACTTGTGATTTGTTTTAAATAATTAATATCTCTTAAATTAAGGGTTTTTGGACTATGTGTTATATAACTTTATAAACTCTAATTAGGATCTAAAATCGTTGGTTTAAATCTTTCGGGTAATAACCCCCGCGGTGTATATAACCCTATTACCCTTTGAATGACCTTTTTCACGTTTTCTACAGCAATGCAGTCGACTGCAGCAATTTTGAAGCGCCACATTGCTACCGACTGCATTACTGTGGTAAATGTCAAAATCGAAGTTCCTGTCTGGATTTTGGCGTCCATTAAAAATAAACAATCAAAGGAGGTCATCGATCAAATGGCCCGGAGGACAAGCCATCGTTAACTGGTAGAGAATGCCTTATGGCATTAAGTCCGCCTCTTGTACTATAAGGTTTTTCTTTTGTGCAATAAAGATTAACCACTTTATTCATAAACTTTACGGGCCTGATTTAGTTCAATTATGTTTATCCCTTACTTACAAATACATAAGTTAAAGTGACAGATAAGGACAAACGATTATTACTATTATTAGCGAATTGAAGTTTGTAGCGCGTTTATGAATAAGGGGTTAAAGAAATAAAATAAATACAGATGATGACAGTAATTATATACGCATTTTATTACGGAAAAAGATTTAATATTGGGTGTAAATGAAACGGGAATTGGAAATGTAAAATAAAATGATATTAAAATCTCGAGTGTCGGATTCATGTTTTGATATATTTTTTGTATTTTAATAATAGTTTGGATTTATTAAAATAATGTGACATATTTTGTGGAGATTTCTTTTTAAATATAGTATTTGCAACATAGGTTATCACATCTCAAAAAATCTCTGGTGTGAGAATTCATGTAGAGCTCTCATACATTATGAACTGTGCTGACCAGACTATTTTACAAGCAAGCAGTAACATCAATAAATAGGTGTCTCATTTAATATAATCCGACTAAATTACATTTCAGCAACACCTCCATATTTCACAAAAAAAATCTAGACATTATCCAACCTATATAATCTTGACGTATATTATATCAAAGACGCCTGTACCTAATATAAACCGACCAAGTAACGAATTAGCTATACCATCATATTTAACAAACTAATTTATGACGTTTTGCAACCTTCTTATTTTGGCAAATATATTCCGACACAGCCGGGTGGTATTTTATCTGTCCAATCTCGGTCCATTGTGTATTTGCGTCTCACATTTTGCTTAATGAGAGAGTGAGACGCAATGCATATTGGACAAAGATCTTAAACAAGTAGAATACCACCTCTTTCATTTGATAAACATAAAGAATAATGACAAAAGACTATGAACTCTAACTACTAGAATTAAAGTTGAGTTTTACTAACGTACATAATTATCTTTAATGTATTTTGACTGATTCTATTTCAATTTGACAGAAGCCCTGCCGTATTTATGGTCAATAAGGTCTACTGGCCTTAAAATTGTGTATGAAATTACAAGCAAATATCAGCTTAAAGAATGATAGTGTTAACGTTAGTTTGGTAACGTTAGTTTATAATGTGAATTGGGTAACGTTAACAAGCCCTGCAATAAAAAGTAAAATTACCGGTAAAATTAACGTTAACTAGCTAACGTTATAATAATGTTAAGTTATCAAGTATCGTTACCATTTACTACCGGTAATAAGGTATTTTTATGATTTTAACGTTAAGTAACGTTACTTTATAATGTGAATTGGTAACGTTAACAAGCCCTGCAATAAGGTCCCTTTCATAGATAATGCCCCATATTATTTATAATTATTATAACAAGTCGTACACATTTGTGAAGGTGGTGCCGTTTATAATCCTTGGCCTGTTTCGATCCATTTCTTAATCTTGAGCTTTCATCTTGATCATCATTCATCAGACCTTCAAGAAAAGGGTACACTCCCATTTTGAGGGCCGGCAACGCACTTGTAACCCCTGTGGCGTTAGTCTAGTGTCCATAGGCGACGGTAATGAGGCGATTCGTCTGCTCTTTCATCTCCTATACCTATCATTAAAAAAACATACGTTTCCTTGACATAAAGCAGCAAAACCACCTTTTACTTATGCATCCTAAAAGTCCACTCTGTCACATCCAGCGTTTCGACCGGGCCCATAACTCACGGATAGCGGTCCATTCCGGCAGATTGCCTGCAGTTACCCCTGCACTTATTGCCGATTCGCTCCTCCAATCTCGGCCTTCCCCTCCCCCTTAGAACCCCCTACTTGCCTCGTTAACACGACCGCTTCATTTGTTTGGATTTACCGGGTAGTTGGGCCATTGAACCTTGCATAGGGACATATTGTCATATAGTGTAAAAGCCGTCCCCTGTCTTGTCCCCCGGTTGTGCTCTATATATTTTTACGATACGGAGTATGATATAAATTCACTACGCTAAGTTGGAGTAAAAATAAACTGTTTATTGTATAACTGCAAAGTACGCTATCAGAAGATTCTAGACTATTGTTATCTTGATCTCTTACTAATACTGTCTATCCAAACGGTCATTTTAAACGATCTTAATCGATCATGCTGAGCGTACTCTGTTTATAAAGTATCTAATTCGGCAGTAAACATGTTGTATTTAACTAATACGAAACTACCACAGAACAAGTTAGAATGGCGATGCGAGCAGGGTACGTGTCGCCGCCGGTTTTGAGCAAACGCTCGCATGCTACTCGCCCGCGCTGACCGAAAACGAAGTAAACATGCCTTTTTGCGCCACAATAACCTTCAGATTAAGAAGCCAGACATCAAATCTGTCTAAAGGAGGCGTATCCATTCACCACGCACACAAGTTTTTACTACCGTTGCGCGAGTGTTAGTAAATGTGGAGAGGAACGAGCGGCGACACCGGTTCCGATACTAACTGCGCGCGATAGCCATTCTAACCTCTTTAATAACGTTCTGTGGAAACTACTCATATTATTGGAAAATATTACAGTCTGTTTCGTAAGCAACACTATCATTTTTAACTAATGTTTTAATGAGTTAAATAAATATAAGTATTCCTTTCTGTTTCATTAATGTTAATTTGTACCTAGGTTAATATACAGGGTGGCGCATTTAGATCGGTTAGTATGGGAAAATCTGAAACTATAAGACATACGACGATCTCTTCTTAGGAACCATGTCATCGATTTTAGTAACAAGAATAACTGCATTCATACATTTAAAAAAAATGTGTACTCAGCTCGGGAATCGAACCCGGACGTATTGAAAAAAAAAATCTAAAATTATTTCTATTTAGATATCGATTGTGTAGGTCTTAAGCAGTAAATGTTACTATGAAACATGATGTCTGAAATGAATAAAATGCATTGTTTTCATATCCTTTAATTTATTTTAGTATGTTTTCGAAATGGCCACCATTTTTTTCAATACATTTTACATAAAAAAAATTCTTGTTACTAAAATCGATGACATGGTTCCTAAGAAGAGATCGTCGTATGTGAAATAGTTTCAAATTTTCCCATACTGACCGATCTAAATGGGCCACCCTGTATACAAAGCAATTTACAATACATACCTCGGTCGCACGGTGACTGAACTGCACCGGTCAGTATCTCCCTGCACTGTTTGTTTGCCTATGAAAATGAGGCTCATTAACCATCGCCTAATGACTTGACACGACAATCATGTCATGATTTATAATTGTAAACACATCGGGCAAACAGCGCGTGATTAGTCGACATCAACTGTAACATATCTTTCAGATGTCATTATTCCAAATTACCAATGTTACAATGTGTAATACCTACTGTTTTAGAATCTGAATGTCCATTCATATGCGTGTGATAAATAAAACTTTTTTCGTCCTGAAAAAAAGTTTTAAAAAGTGCAAAATAAAATACAAGTGCTTCGATATACACGCATCAGCTCCAAGAGCTGCTAGTGTATCAAATAAAATAATAAATAATAATTGTGAATACGCGATTTGCAAAAAAACTAATACTTACATAACGTTGTATCATGATAAAAAGCCTTTTTCAAAATGCCTAACCTGATTAAATAGCGTAGTTATAAAGCAGCTGACAGACAGGGTACTAAAAAATATTTTACAGTACATAATATACGCACTAGTGCGTAAAATAGCACTTTTCGTGCGTATGTCGAAACTTTAAAGTGCCATATGTACTGTAAAACGTTGTTCGATACACGTGCGAATAGGTAATTCGCAACTCGTGTCGATTTACAACACTCCCTTCGGTCGCGTTTTAATTTATTGCCACTCGTTTCGAATTTCCTCTTTTTCGCACTTGTATCGAAAATAACTATTTCAGAGTCAAATCATGAATAAACAAAATATTGTTGAGCTGCTCCGACAATCATCGGCTTATGTATAATCGTTGGTTTTTGGGAAACTCGGTATATAATTTACCAGCTGTTTTATTCGATCCACCGAAAAAAATAAAACTCACAGGACATCCTAAATAGGACAGGAATCCCAAAAACTGTATGAGAACAAATAAAATACTAAATAAATATTTTACAACTATTAGTTAATTCTGCTTGAGAATTCGATTAATAGAATCTAATCTACTTTAGCTGTCTAAAATCGGTCTTTACCTTGTGCTGCCACTTACCTGATTACACTTGTATATAATTTTTCCCCGAGTAATTGGCCAATTTTTCCCACTCTACGCACGCCGAAATAACAAAATTACAACTGCCATTTCACGCGTATTAAGCTTAGATTTGGGTTCGTTTTAATCTTGTGACATTAGCTAGGGCGATAATATGGTTTTGCTAAGTTTACTTTAGGACATAGTTCAAACGAAACATTTACTTTTTAAACGTAGATACGTAAGGTAACTGATTGAGTTAAATCTATACGCACTTTGCGTTTGTTATAAGATGTCATTTGATTCGCAGATTGTATTTGATTAAGAAAATTTATATGATTAAATTATAGGAATTCAAAGGAAGTTTGATATCGCTTTTTTAATGCTAAGTGACTTGAATGTTCATATTTATGTAAACAACCAAAAATATTATACATATTGTATTTGTTTATCTAATATAAAAAAGTACCTACATGGTTAATTAAAAAAAACACTTCTCGTTTGATGAAACTGTATAAAATGATATACTTATGAATTTTATACCCCACCTTTTTTTGAAATGTATTTGATATTTTTATCATATTTGATTTATTTTGAACATTTTTGTACTGATCAAATCATTGTTCCCTTGAAGTGAGTCCAAGATAAAACAAAATCGTTCACTATTGTTTGAACATAACAAGATTCTTCTTCTGGCATGTAAAAACCAATCCGGTGCGAGCAGCAATTTCCTTGCCCAATCGAGTGTGAACATGCGACCGCCATTTTTAAACCACCGCTGTTTTCTAATACAGTCTAGTTGTTTATGGCTAGAGGGTAGAACGACACGACGATTGTGGGATTGAAAGCATAGACACGATCTAATACACAGCCCGTGGTCTTTTTCGAATATCCCTGCCTGACAGGCTGGATGTTGTGTGCACATTCATCTTTGATCTTATTTGCTGTCCTGCTTTTATTTCAAGCAATGGTTCAGGTTCAAATAAAAGTACTTACTAAATAAATGGTTTTGGAACCGAGTGTATTAATTTTTGTGAATGCTTTTTTCGGGTTAGTAGGTATAGACCGGACGCGGACGCCCATACAAACGCAATAGACCGTGTCGCTTTTCATTCACTTTTTGAATACATTTCCAATCTCGATCCATCCAATTATAGGCCCTGAACTGGCCAGTAAAATACGTCTTTACATATAATTATAATTTAAAAAATCTAAGGATAGGGAGGCTTTCTAAAAACCCTCGCATGTGACCGAGGTTAAAAGGCAAGTGGGTCGAAGTCGCGAGACACGATAAAGCCGGGGGCACAAAATCTAATTTGCAAATGCATTTCCTACCTCACCGTCTTGAACCCCGGTTTAAACGACAAATTCGCTCGTCTGTTTTTGGCTTAAAACTGCGGAGAGGTTTTATCGACGTGATAGATTTGGGCGGGGGGATGCAGATTGTTTTTGTTTAGTTAAACACTGGCAAAAAGAGGGTGAGCTTTAACTTTATAGTCAGCAATTCTGGACACGTAGTAATTTCAAGTTTTTATTCAAAAAAGATGTACTTAAATCTTCATCGTCACACATAATAGGTATTGTGATTAACCTATTTTTAGGTTTTTCACCCACTAGCTATACCACTAATCATGAAACGTGTACTGAAATTTCTGGTGGTGGAAAGTTTATTTTAGCTCTGACTGTTCTACGTTACTCAAATAATCTTATATCCACGCAATACCCGTATGTATCGTACAGCACTCGATCCCAGTCGCGAGCAAAAAGCCTAGGCCGCAACGCAACGTAATTTCCGCTAGCAATGGAGCGTGAACAGTGCCGAAATAGTCTTCAATCGCGTTTATTAAGCGGACCGCGAAAGGCACGTTTGTAGCATGACGTATAGGCCGAGGAATTAGGCGGTGAAGGATCGATGGGTTCAGTGAAATGTTTGACTTTGCGGTCTGGGTATCGCTCGCTAACTTGAGATTAATCTGGTTTTTATTTGAATTTGGTAAGGTCAAATCCGGGTCAAACATGAATATTGCAGGTTTTGCTTAGAGGTAGAAAAGGAAGGTTTTTATAATATTTGCTCACGGTGTTTTCTCCTTTCGTATTGAATCGATGGAACAAGATCTTATTTTGTTACTTACATAGCTATGTTGTTGAAGTTTTATGAGTGTCAACTTCTTAAGTAGATGAGACAAACTTAGTGCCCACGTAAAGTAAACGTCAAACGTTTATGTAAAGGTTTTGGGATTTTGAGAATAAAAAGTACCAGTAGGTAAGTAAGCCTTTATAAGAAGTTCCTGGTTCTCAAGTAAAACGAACACCTACGCATTATTATCATAGGTAAAAAGATTGTCCGCCTCCATTTTTCCCAAAACTGAAAGCATATTTACCTAACCTTAACTATCGCACGCCTACCAAAACTGCCTACTAAACCCACAGTGGGTATATCTATAGAAAAAATGGAAGAGGGGAAATCGATCTTTTTTTTATGCCTAAGTGTAAGGCCTGAGTGGACGCTCGAGTTGGGCGTGCAGCGGGGCGGGGCGTGCGGCGTGCATGTTAAACAAATGCAAGCGTATAGTAGCGGCCTTAGTGCACGCTGCTCAAATCCCTTGGGAGCTCGACGCCACGCTGCACCTCCCGCCGAACGCTCCGCTTCGAGCGTCCACTCAGGCCTTACACTTAGGCTTCATAAATAGATTTAACGTGCTCAGATTTTAATCCAACTATAATACTTATGTCCCTATATTTTGATCTTTTGAAATGGTTGTATATTGAGAAAGATCTTATGGATTATGATCTAAACATAATCAAGGGCATGTATATAGCAAATACAATTAGAATTTAATCTGAGAATCAGTTCGTAGTCGCTTGCGGGAAAGCGAGAACGCTGAGATTGGCTACGAGCATAGCGCTACGAAAACGTTGGCAGTGAATGCGTTAATATTGGTGTACCTATAACTACGAGCAATATGCACGAGCGAATTATGTCAAAATGAGCTCAAATTTACATCAGTATGTAAACCGGAATCGGCCTCCAGCTCCAGACATCAGATACTGCAAAACAATGGCACATAGAACGGCACGTGGAACACGCCCACGTCTCTCGTTAATCTGTCAGCTCCCTTACTGCCTTATTTTTTATGTGTAGGTATAATTTATTGGCTAGACCTACAAAATCCGACACCTACATGTTTTTTGTTCATCTGAAACAGTATATCAATTAGGGTTTTTGTTTTTAATCCTCGACTTATTATTTATATTCCTTTATTAGGCAAATCCTAAGGTATGGCACTAGAAAAAAATAAAACTACCTACGATATACACAATTACACAACCACCCCTTACAGCCAATTAACTAAATCACAAGTAAATAACCCTTAAAATGCCGAGACACTTATTACCATAGAAACAATATTTTTCGCAATTCCAGAGAAACTTGTATATCGAACCCAATTACTTTTCATTGCGAAAACCGTCGTATGTTCTTAAGATCAGGGTTCATTTTCGCTTGCTCTCCTTATATTTTACGTAATAAGTACCAGCTGGGTTTGTATTGCGTGGTTTCACAAAAGCGCCGTATTTTTGTGGTAAATTCTGCTATCTTAATTCCTTGTGTGCTGGAAGGTGTATTCTTATGATACCAAATAGCAGCTTATTAAATCCCACAGGTGTGTTTGTCCCTCCTAAATAGGGACCTAGACCCTTAAATGTCATTATACCTAATCGAGAGTAGCTTTAGAGGTAATGTTATTTCTTTTGCGGTTTTATATTGCCGTCACCATAATTTCAGAATTATTTATTTGTCAGATACCAATAAACCGGTTGTTATTATTTTCCTTTAGTCGTCTCTCGTTTTATTTTCGTTTTAATAGTCTTATATTAATTTGTATTATGTTATGACTTTATTTTCTATATTTTCTTTAATAAGATATTGCGCTTGTATTCTACATTATTATTGACGCAATTTAATAATATATTAAATGTTTGACTTTTCGGTTCCAATGGTAGAAAGCCTACTCCACATCCAACTAGTATGTCACATACAATTTATCGAAATATAAAAGCAACAAGAGATCGTACTCGAACTGCGGAAGAGCAAAAACAATCCGTTACAATCAATGCGGCTGTTCTGCCAGAACGAATAACTTTGCCATACCATGCTCAGTGCACACGTCACTAACCCAGCCCCCTGCGTCCCTACCCTTACTTTCTCAACCACATATCTATATCATTTATTCCTATCCAATATGAACTTTATGTTAATAATGCTAGGTAACTTTTTCCAATGCTCATATCCAGCTAGATACGAGCTAAGTAAACTAGGCAGTGGATATATTCGGAACTCCAACAAACTTGTACATTAGAGATGATGCTTGGAAAGTAATGAGTGGAACGAATCTTATGGAAGAACCCAAACAGTGGTGTTTGACGTGACTTTCGCATTTTCCTTAACCACGTGAGGAGCAAAGTTGCAGTCTTGTGTTTCGTAGACCATAATAAAAAGGTTATACCTACCTACTTATGTTAATAAATATTTATTTTTCTTACAAGAAGGCAGGGATTTAATAACACAATTTATTCAAAACTAGCGACCCGCCCCGGCTTCGCACGGGTAAATAAATTATACATAAACCTTCCTCTTGAACCACTCTATCTATTAAAAAAACCGCATTAAAATCCGTTGCGTAGTTTTAAAGATCTAAGCATACATACAGTTACAGACAGACAGACTGCGGGAAGCGACTTTATTTTATACTGTGTAGTGATGTTCTAGTAAATAAATAATACTTTTAAGTTATTTAAGTAATCTACTAATGCGTAAGTATTATCATATACATAGGTAGTGTTATCAAAGAAATGTGCTTTGCCATAAAATAAATGTATTACTTAACTAATACGCAATAATGGTACATATCCCCAGCAATACAGTAGAAAGCCGTCCTAATGGTTTAAAATCCCTAAAAATAGCTACGAATCTCAATAAAGAGTAACTCATAAAATGTAAATCCACTCAGCGTTGGATAGGTACAAGTATGAAGAACATCATGAGATCAGGATGTATTATATAAATTAATTTTTGATTTATGAGAACGGGGGCGGAACGGCTCGCACTCACAATTTCAGCCGTATTCCGGAAACGGAAAGACGGGTATATTCGATGTAAACCAAATTCGTGTTCGGTCCTACTCATGCAGATTTATAAATATGATACAGTGTTGTAATAACATTTGTCGGTCTTTCGCACTACATAATTATTAGAATAGTTTGCAATCCTTAGAATAGAGGTAAGATCTAAATTAATTGGGGATTTTCAGTCGCGGAAGTTAGGAGTAGTTTATACAATGCAAAATAATAAATCCTAAAAGATCATTAACCTCCAATTTTTAGTGCCCCTAGTCTCTAGTGATCTATAACAGGTTTACTCGTAATTTCTCACTTGATGGTTTCACTATGTTATTTCTATGTATGTCTTTTGTCTGTGTGTTTACGAATAAAAAACTATTCTATTCTTTTCTATTCTATTCTATTCTATTCTAAAATACGAGTAACTGCCACAAAAGTTATAATAAACTGAAAAAGGATATCATAATATGCTAAAAAATATGTTTGTGTCCCTGGCTAGGATCAAACCAGTGTATTCAGCATTTGCGGCTGACTCTATAAACCTAAGGCTAGGGGCCACAAACAAGACTTAACACTAAGCGCCACTTGTATCTCACTAACCCGGGGTTAACCAGTTAAACCTGGAGTTACCATGGTTACCAGTACAATTTTATGCCTCCTCTACACGATGGGCCAGCGCCGGCCACTCCAAGGGACGCAGCCATGCGGTAGAATGAGATAGCAATACCACTTGCTCCCTCTAACGCATAAATGCGTCCCTTGGAGTGGCCGGCGCTGGCCCATCGCGTAGAGGAGCCATTACACTGGGTTAACGGTGCAAGTGGACCTTAAGCGCCACTTGCACCATCTTACTAACCCGGGGTTAAGCGGTTAAACCGTTAACACAGTGTCAAATTGTACTGGTAACCATGGTAACTCCAGGTTTAACCGGTTAACCCCGGGTTAGTGGAATGGTGCAAGTGGCGCTAAGAGGACTAAGACCAGTCAAAACAACTTTTATGGCTCTTTGACATTTCTTAAACTGACGATTTCTACTGCAGTTGGCTCATAGCCTCAAAAGATTGTCGACCCCTGCCTAGACCACTACTCACGAAAGCTGTCAGTGTTATAATAACATCGTAATGTGTATCGCTTTTAATCTAAGTGTACACACCAGAATACGGCTGCAGGAATGTTTTTGTCACAAATTCACAATGCGATGGCATCTGCTATTGTGATTTCACTTTGCAATGTATGTTCTTTGTTCTCCGTTGATTTATCTTATATATTCATTGTCCTTTTACTGCTTACGACAAGTATACGTATACTAGTCATAATATAATGTATGAGTGACAAGTGTGACAAACATACATAATTTGTGAAGCGACCGTTCAAGCAACCTATCATTTTAAGTTTTGTACGTATCTTGGGCATATTTTTTATCATCATCTTCATCATCTTCCTCGCGTTGTCCCGGCATTTTGCCACGGCTCATGGGAGCCTGGGGTCCGCTTGGCAACTAATCCCAGTAATTGGCGTGGGCACTAGTTTTTACGAAAGCGACTGACATCTGACCTTCCAACCCAAAGGGTAAACTAGGCCCGTATTGGGATTTGTCCGGTTTCCTCACGTTGTTTTCCTTCACCGAAAAGCGATGATATTTCGTACATAAGTTCCGAAAAACTCATTGGTACGAGCCCTGGGTTCGAACCCGCGACCTTCGGATTGCAAGTCGCACGCTCTTACCGCTAGGCCACCAGCGCTTTTTTTTAACTGTCTGTAAAACAATGTATTTGTTACCGTACCTCCTCAATTATTGAGCTCCGTTAGCTTATCTTAGTTTATTACTAATTTGTATGTTGTTTGTTACAGGTAAATCCTTATTATGGACTCTTAAAACCTGGATAAGTCCACTTTTAATGTAAGTACCAAACACGTAAAGTAAGACACAGAATAATTTGCAATAAAATCGCAATTATTTCGACAATCTGAGTACCTTAAATAATACAACATAAAATAAAGATACGGTTAGTTTTTCACCGGTTTTAAACCAATAACGTCAGATGTGTATATAGATGAAACATAACTGCGTACTAACCTACTGTTAATTAAAAGTGAAATAAATGTAAGTACTACACAATTATAGTTTTAAAACAGCAATAAACTCCGCATGTAGCAATCCTAACAGTTGTCACTTAGCAATAGCGCACACCCCTGCAGCTCCGGCAATAAAAGTAATGGCATCGAGTCTTATCGGTCAAGATTATGTCTATACGCTACCCAACCCCTCTAATGTGGTTCGATATATTACTTTATTTGTCAAATATCAATAATGTAGGATCGGGCCACTTCAATACAGTGGATGCAGCATCAGCAGTAACTTGACTTCTTATAGGGCAGTTAAATAAATCGGCGTTTAAACTTCTGTGTTTCCACCGCCGCGCCGTACGTCAAGCTGAATACATCTTTCGTTCGAGTGCTTGAGTATAAGTATACAGTATATTTTGAGCAAGTAGGTATAACACATAAAATATAATAAATAGAAATGGCGAAAACATTGCTAACCCAGGGCAAGCTTTTTTAAATAAATAAACCAATTTCGAGGTCTGTTCGAGAATCAAACAACATGAACGAACTAGGCAATAGGCATTAACTTTTTGTTGTAAAGTTAAGGGAAGAATACCTACCGAATGTTTGTTCTATATGATAACAATTTTACTATTTAATCCTAAATTCAATTGAGATAGGTACTAGCAATATAAAGTTAACGTACTGATTATAAGGACTATGTGCCGGGTAAGTCGATGGCATTGAATATCGGCCGGAGCGGCGCTCCGGGAAGCGGCCGCAGCTTTTAGCATCGAAATTGGTTAATTTCTCCACGGACCAAATGTATAATATTGATAAATAGGGTGTTGCCACTTTATTTGCGGAGAGTGGATCGAATTTAGGATTATCCCCTACTTTGATTATACACAGGCAAAAGTGAATGCGATCTTAGAAAGAGCGTTTTAAGGTTGCTGTGCCTGGAGCTTAGAACTCCTGAAGCTGAGCTTGTTATATAATGATTTATAAAATATTCGGACTTTTTTTTAGGGTTCCGTAGCCAAATGGCAAAAAACGGAACCCTTATAGATTCGTCATGTCTGTCTGTCTGTCTGTCCGTCTGTCTGTCCGTCCGTATGTCACAGCCACTTTTCTCCGAAACTATAAGAACTATACTGTTGAAACTTGGTAAGTAGATGTATTCTGTGAACCGCATTAAGATTTTCACACAAAAATAGAAAAAAAACAATAAATTTTTGGGGTTCCCCATACTTCGAACTGAAACTCAAATTTTTTTTTTCATCAAACCCATACGTGTGGGGTATCTATGGATAGGTCTTCAAAAATGATATTGAGGTTTCTAATATCATTTTTTTCTAAACTGAATAGTTTGCGCGAGAGACACTTCCAAAGTGGTAAAATGTGTGTCCCCCCCCTGTAACTTCTAAAATAAGAGAATGATAAAACTAAAAAAAATATATGATGTACATTACCATGTAAACTTCCACCAAAAATTGGTTTGAACGAGATCTAGCAAGTAGTTTTTTTTTTTAACACGTCATAAATCGCCTAAATACGGAACCCTTCATGGGCGAGTCCGACTCGCACTTGGCCGCTTTTTATTCGAGTATTCCTGTAAAAATGTGATAATAATTAAGAAGATAAATAAATCTTAATACTCTAATAATTGTGTACGGCGACAAAAAAGTTATTTTTCTCAAAAATGGCCGGCAAAGTCGACGTTGCCGGTAAAAAATAGGTCGCGAAGTGGTTAGTTTATGGTCAGTCAAAAATTAAGAAGTTAAAAACATTGCAGTCTCGATTTCGGGACTGCAATGTTGCATATAAATTCCATTATTTGTCGAGTTCCAAACTTTTTAAAACTTGAAATGGCCATTTCAAATGAAGGCATAGGTCCATTAAACAGCCAAACAGATGATCATTACTCATTATTATAATGTTAACCCCGCGACTATTTAGGTGTCTCAAATAGGTTGGCGTATTTTCAGCAGAAAAATACACTTCTATTTTCTTTGAAGGCGGCAAAGCAAATCATTTTAGTGGTTTTACTTTTTTCTGTAAAAATTAGAACGTTTCTTCTGTAAAATATTTCTGTTTCTTGCACCATTTTTAAGATAAGCACTATATATGACTCGGCTGGAAGGCTACTTGCTGGCTTCGGATTCAATTAAACGGACTCCCAAGGTCGTCCGTTTAAAACGTATCCTCAACCAGCAAGTAGCTACTTTCGAGCCTCGACAATAATGTACTATTAAAAAGAATTTTTGTATTTCCGTTTTATACCAAATCTGAATTGGACATAATTAATTTCAATCAAAAATCTACAAACTAGCATTCCTACCTAAGAGTTATGAAATGGGCAAACTGAAAACAAACTGCGCAGTGACAGCATTATTCCCATTAGATGTATTTCAAAACCCCGTGCACATTGCACATGCATAATTCAGTACAAAGGTCCAGTCATAATGAATTTCCAAAATGTGCAAACCGTCTGTGTCGCGATTTGCATAATATCGTATGAGACTAATTTAGCAAACTCAATAACGGCGCGACACCTGTGACCAATAAATATGTATGTGCTAACATGAGTTGTATTACCTACTAGCCGTCTAGATTTCTAGAAAACATGGATACATGTTACATAATACATAGAAAATGATTGATCGTGAGTTATTTATGGAGACATATGTAAAGTACAATCTGCTGATTAATTTAGTTCTGGCAGATAATACCTAATAAGTTATATTATTTTTATATATCTTAACGTACTTAGCTTCATAATATAGAATATATTTAACAGGCAAAACGTTCAATCGCAGAGTTTTCTTCGGCTATAAATGATATCGATTTCTTTTTAAATGGTAATTTAAATCGTCGAGGTAAACCCCGGTAAGAGGAGTACCTAACTGCGCCAGCACTATGGGGCAGAAATCGACGAATCGCAAGATTGCAACTAAAAATAATCCAATCTCGGGGTGCGGTGTCATCTCGCGCGGAGCACCTAACAAACTAGAAATTTTCAAGTCGATATTTCCGACCCGGTTGCCGGCGTCGGGCAAAAGGAGGAAATTTTCCGACTTGTTACTCTATCTGTGGTTCTCTTATTGTAGAAACTTCCCCGCTTGAGGTCAGAACGAGTGACACTTACAGGTTCTATCCTTTTTTGTTTAGGTGCTCGTTAGTGACGTTGTTAAAAAACGTAACTAGGGCATGGATTGGATTGAAGACTGCTGTCGAGAGTATCTGTCTGGACCAAGAAGTTGCGCATAAAGTACTTATTTAAGTTTTGTGGAGCAAAAGTTCGATTTTAAACGTATATTTACCTATACTATAAAGTCCTTCTTATGTTTAATGTTACACAGATATTACTGGGGTATCAGTATGCGAGAAAATCCGCTATCAATTATCTTTATCGTTTGCTTTAAACATATCCTGCAAAATACCTCAAAACATATTCCTGTCAAAATGGAGAATGAGGTCATTATCCTCAAATTCGTCCGTTTATATCTCAGACATACAAAAGAGGACTTTACCTGGATGTATTAAGGGTTTTTAAATCGTTGAAGAGATTTTAATGTGGCATTTAAATATCTACATCTTTCCTTATAATTCGGTAAATCGCCTCATTATTTCGAGGCAGTAAATCCTGGGCTTACATTTCGCCTTTTAATTGCGCATCCGTCGGACCCTCATCGAGAGGCTTGTTTTCAGAATTTTCTGTCACGTTAACCCCTGGCTTGGTTATGATTCCGTTTAAATAAAAGTTTTTTTATGGTTGTGTTACCGAGAAAGGTAGGCAGAATAAAGGATGACTCACGTTAGACGGGGCCGACCGGGCCGTGTCCGGGCCGGAGCTTCCGGCGCTTACTTTTCTACGATATATGACAGGTGATCACGTCATGCTTTCTATAGAAAACGAAGGCTGGTCTAGGCCGGGGCCGGACCGAACCTGACCGTGAGTCATCCTTAAAGGTCTACATTCAGAAGCAGGTGAAAATAGTATTTAGGTGACGAATGTTACAAACAATGTGTTATAGTTAAGCGATCCTTAGGCACTATAAGTATTAATTAAATAGGTAGGTTGTAGTCACTCCGTCCCATGCAGAATTTAATGTGGTCATATAATTTTGAAATATTATACCTTAGAATACTTTAGAAAATAGTAAGGCCGATTGATCCAAAAAAATTACGTCAATTTCATCTAGCGTCATTAATTTCGTAGTAGAATCGGCGAGCCAGTCTCCTTCAATTTCATTTTTGCGTCTACACCACCTGATTAAATTGACAGTTTAATCAGATTGTGCGAAAAATTGTCCCGTCTGCTTTGTTAACATAGTTACCAAGTTCTATAAAATGACATTTTAAGTAGACTATTAAGTAATAAAATGCCTCCAAAAGAGTTTATTTTCTTAATTTACATATATGTACATTCCGCTGGGTTTTGGAACGTTCTTGGGTAATTATTAAAGCTTAGCTTTTAAATCCGTTATCACAAGCATGCAGACGCTAAGCCCTTTCTTTACATAATATTGGACGGGATGATACTTGGGGCTATTCTAGTTTAGATCAGTTTTAAATGTACCTATGTATATTTATTGAAGTGAAAACTTCTTTAGCGGCGCTGGGCAAACTTTTTGAGGTGGGGAAAAAATTATAAACTCGAGACAGCGTAAGGCGATCACGTGACCATAAGGTTTAGATGGCCACTCATTTAGATGGAATTTAAATCAATAAAGAAAAACTCAATGACATACATAATTCAATAAAGCTACATCTTGATGAAATCGCTAATAAAAGTGAACTCTAGTACTGGTGAATAAAACTCAAAATATCATGACCAAATATATTTAGATGCGAGGTCTGCAAGGTAACTTTACAATTTCTATTCGAATTTTAAACAATTAACGCTACAAATTTGAATTTCGAATTTTAAACAAGCTCACTGACCAGTAATTTCGGAACTAAAGTTTTTCAATAAGAAAGGAGGATGGGTCAATTATACATAGTGCTGCAGACATTTTGGACTAGTCATTGAGTTTTCACTTCTGTCGGCACTCCCGGAGTGCAACCCGTTGTTTTTTTTTTGTATATTTTTTTCTTAGCATACTTACGACGGTTTTTGTTTTTAACATAGGTACTTAATTACTTTATAACTCCCTGGCGAATATTAAGTAGGTACCTACTCAGATTGAGTCCAGTTGGTTTGGTACTTAAGTGATACAAATATCTTAAGTGCCGCTAACTATGTACATACTAGCAGCTCCATATTAACAGTTATTTTTTATATATCGTAATCAACTGTGGTTAATATAAATTACCAGTTTGTGAAATTAATAATAAACTTAAACAGAGCAGCGCGACTTCATGCATAGGAAAGTTGACAATATATAAATCTCTGGTTTGTTTTTATAGTCGAATAAAGGCCGGCCGCACACGAACGTGAAATATATCTAATCCGAATAAGGGTCTAATGAGACATGTCAGGGAATAATCCTGCCTAATTAGATACGCTGGCTCGCTTCGGCCTCATATTCATATTTTAAGTTTGAATCGTTAATACGTTTAATGAAATGTTGCTTTGCAGCAATTATGTTTTTGACGACTATATTACTACAATTATGACGATTACAATGAAATATTAATGTAATTAATTCATGCACTGTACAGAATGAACATAAAATTAAAAAAAAACTAAGTATATGTTTAAGTAGGCAGGTATTGTTAATTATGTATTGAATAATATACCTACTTCATTAATACCTATGTATTAATACCTATGTACTCTTAGTGAGTGTGTGTGTGAGAGAGAGAGAGATAGAGAGATTCTTTATTTGTGCTCTGTCTGATAGATAGACACCTGTTAGTTACCGCTTCATGGCTAAATTTTTTATGCAATTATGATGAGATTTGACTTATATAAACTTTAAACCCTCGGCTAGGTATAGGTTTAGACACGAAATATAGATTAAATATACATTTTATGAAATCCGCCCTTTTAAGATGCCACAGCCTAGATCCCACTTGGCGTACCTAAGCATATTTCTTACACAATGCATAAAGCTATTCGGTAATAAGCATACATTATATGCACAGGTTTCACAATGAACACATGTGTTGCAGTGGCACTGTTACTGTGACGTTAGTCCCTTTCAATTCGTCCCCGTGTTGATACAGCCACGGCGGTCAAAGAGCTTCAAACTAATAAAGCGTAGCGCCCCAGAGTTCCACGGTAGCCCAGTGCGCGTGCTTGCAAGTGGGAAAGTTCGAACGTATTACTTTGTGACGAGTTGTAGTTGGTGAACGTTGGAGCGAATTTGGTTATTGGGCGCCAATGTTTCATCTTTAGAAGCGGTTAATAATTTCAGAATTGCTTTCTGCTAAATAGAAACGAGATTGCCAATTGTCAATCTTGAGGCCTTCTCTAGTAACTTCATCGATTCGAAACGTTCATAACCAACGTTCGCTTGATAGAAAAAAATCACCATAAAAAAATGCTATTATTAAGTCATCGATTACTTTTTTTGTCAAAACTAACTAAAACTAACAGATCAATAGGTAACAATGATATCAAGTTATATTTGAGTACAAAACACTATAATGTAATAAGGAGAAGACACACATTCTAAAACCGTCTTAATTAACGCATTCACTGCTAGCAACCCACAGAACATTATTAAAGAGGTTAGAACGGCTATCGCGCGCAGTTAGTATCGGAACCGGTGTCGCCGCTCGTTCCTCTCCACATTTCCACATTTCTCGCGCATCGGTAGTAAAAACTTGTGTGCCTGGTGAATGGATACGCCTCCTTTAGACAGATTTGATGTCTGGCTTCTTAATCTGAACGTTATTGTGGCGCAAAAGGCATGTTTACGTTTTTCGGTCAGCGCGGGCGAGTACTAGCATGCGAGCGTTTGCTCATAACCGGCGGCGACACGTATCCTGCTCGCATCGCCATTCTACTTATTCTGTGTAGCAACCCGCCAGGCGGGTGCACTATCCGTAGTCGCTTTTCGCTACATAAAAATTTTCCCATGTTATCGGCTACGCTCGTAGCGCGTAGCAAGCGCTGGCACTGACTGTGTTAAATATCGGAAATAGGATGCACACTTTACATTTCATCATATTGAAGGAAGCGACGGCACAAACACCCGAGAAATGTTGTGGCGACCTAGATACATTTCTAGACCAGCAACAAACAGTATAGATTTTATAGAGTTACTGTCACTTGACTTTCATCCTTATTCTTTCACTTCTTCTTCTTCCTCGCGTTGTCCCGGCATTTTTTTGCCACGGCTCATGGGAGCCTGGGGTCCGCTTGGCAACTAATCCCAGTAATTGGCGTGGGCACTAGTTTTTACGAAAGCGACTGCCATCTGACCTTCCAACCCAGAGGGTAAACTAGGCCCGTTATTGGGATTAGTCCGGTTTCCTCACGATGTTTTCCTTCACCGGAAAGCGACTGGTAAATATCAAATGATATTTCGTACATAAATTCCGAAAAACTCATTGGTACGAGCCGGGGTTCGAACCCGCGACCTCCGGTTTGCAAGTCGCACGCTCTTACCGCTAGGCCACCAGCGCTTTTTTATCAGTGAAATAATAAGGATCAAAGTCAAATGACGTTCTAACAGTTTTAATCTTCTGTCAAAAGATGGCGGTGAATTTACTGTGGCTACATAATTTGCCATGACAGTAACTCTCTATAAAATCTATACTCTTTGCCAGCAACAAATAGGAAGGCGTGAAAAAGGGAGCGTCTTGCCCAACAATGGGTTTTCAGACGCGATTTTGAGCGAGAAACGAGAAGGGAATTTAATAATATAAATAGGGCGTAAGTCGACTTGTTTTAATAAGGTTACAAAAGTATGATCAGTGATCGAATCGGCATTTTGAATTCTACACCGTGGTATGCCAAGTTGTATGGATATGCCTTTAAGCCCGCAATACCTTTTAATCTGCTTGAAAAAATGCTTGGTCACGATGTTTTCACTAGATAGTCAATAGTCATGTCTATATTTAATAACACAGTGGCGCTTTACAATAAAATAGTTACCCACTTAAACCAACAGAATCCGACTTAACGCTTCCATACTTTAGGTACTTGCCGGTAATAAAGGAGCACTCAAGTCAAATTATTGGACTTAGTCAAGCTCTCACTAAGAGTAATGCCTCAGTAAGCGCACTTCTATAAGTACTACCTACACCTAACAATAAAGTACCTAGACTTGGCTCACGAGATAACCGCCATGTGGGATGTTGATTCGACGATCATTGTCCCGATAGTCGTTTCAGTGAACGGTCTAATAGCGAAGAGTCTCGACCAACATCTTGAGAGACTCTCGCTAGGTGGTTGGATCAAGGGTCAGATGCAGAAGGCGGTGATCTTGGACACGGCGCGGATAGTCCGCCGGTTCCTCTCTCTGCGGCCCTGACCACCGGCAGCTTGGGCCTTGCCCCGCTGCTGGCGGCACCCTAGATTAGGTTTTTTATAATATGTTTATAAGTATTTTGTATTGTTTTTGTAAGTGTTTTTGTATTTTATTTTTATATCCATATTATAAAATAACCTAACTTAAGACCAAAAATAAATAAAGAGTATATAATGTGTTAACTTAATTAAAGCAACTACCTGAGAGCGAGAGTGATCCGAGCTATGGCGTTGTCTTGTCAAGTGTTAGGACAACCTTGTTAATGGTCTGTCTTCCTTATCCTTCATTTTGACATTTGTGTTTATTCGAAAGGGACAAAATTTAACTAAGGTTTGCTAATTTTTATGATGAATAATTACCTTGTTACCATTACTACAGTAAGCGCACAGAAAGTATGATATTCTATTATTCTCACAGATACTTAAGCTTGTTAAATTTTCGCTTTCTATCCACTCTGAAGCTACTTTTAAAATTCCAGTTTAATACTGTACACTGCTTCCTGGTAACATAGGACCAAGGATTTTCCCGTTAATGTTTAATCAGTTAGGTAATTAGGTATATCCGTTCATACCTGGTGAAGCAGATTAGGTACCTACTGTCACTAAATTGAAAATTGATGGATATGATTAAAGTTTGTTAGCAGGGTTTTAAGAGTTAATGGTTGACAATTATTGTCTGTCTAATATTATAAATGTTGAAATTTGAGCGTTAGTTTGTTTAGATTTGATTCTAAACCTCTATGTATAACTAAGATGGTGTGTTTGTAAGGTCTCCCGTTTCATTTCATAGTACAGATTAGCTTATTTGTAGTTGAAAACCTCTCAGGAATCAAATAGCACAAGCTGTTAGTTACCTACAATACAATACAAATACAAATACTCTTTATTGCACACCTCATTACAGAAAACAATACAGATAATGCAGGAAGAAGAGGTTAAGCAACAGGCGGTCTTATCGCTAAAAAGCGATCTCTGCGAGACAACCTTACCTACCTACTTATATTATCTGGAAAACACATTTTGATGGTTCGTCTGATTGAGTACTGAGTTACATAATTTGCAACATTAACCCATTTCTTTTATAGACAATAACGCATCACTTAATATGACGATTAACCAAAAACGTTACGGATATACGCGCATAAAAATAACTCGGGGTCCTACCGTATCGTAAAGCGGCACGCGTCACCCTTTCTAATCTCATCAAATTTACGGGCCCGCTTGGCGGACGATGAAAACGCATTATTATTTTAAGGGTGATCTATTTATTAGGCCGCGAAAGGGCCCCTTGTGAGGCTATAAACAATCTATTAATAAATTAAGGCCATCCTTCGGGGCAGCGATGGACACGAGAAATATTATAAAGCGAACTATTCACTAAACTGATGGGCCGAGCAAGGTTGGGTACACAATTTTAGTGTTGAATGTTTAATTTGTTTACCCGACAAATAGTATCTTGTAGATACGGGATTGATACTCGTTTAATTAATTATACTGTGATTACCTGATTATCATTGCTTTGCACTGTAACATGTTTTGCTTTTATGTTTACGAGTAACCGCACGGATATCAAATACATACATTCCAGAATAGGTCTCAACGATTATTATAAAAAAAACTTATGTGATGGAAAATTGTTGAAGCCCTGTATAGTTGTAACCCTGATGGTTACAATTGCAGACACTGAAGCAATTCCCCAGCAAAAGTCACTTTTGATTTATCAGTCAGTACACACTCGGCGGGTTTGTAATAGGTAATAGGTAATATACTGTTTAAGACCAACTTCATTTGATATTCCTTTGACTCTTGTAGGATGAACTTCTCAGTCATTTCGAAATATGCGAGTCATTAGGAATCGGGTTCTAAGAAAACCGTGTCCTTGTTAATTTAAGGAACATGCTTAAGTCTGTGTTAATTAAACTTAGGCCACTAAGCAAAACGAAGGCTCTATCCTAGCATTTCCTGGGTAATAACCGGCTTGGCACTAAGTGGATCCTAGTTCCTTGAGTAGATAGTTAGCTTTGTAGCTGTTTTTAATCCAGACGTCTAGGCTAACTATGTTGATTCGTCAGTCATCCAGGCTACATTTTTTAAAGACATCTTAGTAGGGTGGGTGAGTAGATACCTAGGAATTATTCTGATTAAGATGGAATGGAACAATCTACAAGTGTCTTGGGTAATTTATGTAACCTTAGGTATATGAAACCATTGAAGATCGTTTAAAATAGGATGTCAATGATATCGTAAAACATTATACATAGTACCGGAAGTTACCTTACCTTACTCCTAATATTTAAACCTATCATATCTTCCTAAACTCGCAATCAAATATTCCTAGGCCCTACTAGACTACCCGAACCCGGCAATGTAATCTCCATATCGCCGTTGATTACGTCACCCTTGTGAAGCGAGCGCGCCGTCAAAGTACGTTCGCCGTCGCATCACCGCGCTAGGTGTAAACTGAGAAGATTCGTGTGTATCGATGAAACACTATCGAATAAATGGCTCAGAAGCGAACGCTGCATTGTTAGGTTATCTCAAACGACGTTCCGAAGCTCCGTTCAATGATAGGCGATAGCTACTGTAAATTGAGCCGCTTCGCCCCGAGCGCTCCCGCGGCGCGGAGGTTACAAAGCAGGTAAAATGGAGATATAAGAGCTCTTCCTTAAATGGGTGGTCTGATCCTGTTTCTAGCGATATTGCAGAGTATAAGCAACTCGCTGCTGGTATTATCCTCTAATTAACTAGGTAGTACGGCATTATGACAGCTCTTTGCTAGAAACGTACTGTGTGCTTATCAAAGAGAAATAAGTACTTCATGGCGAGCCAATGTCTCAGAAGAATTAATAGACAAAACTAGTTCTTAAGGAAATGAAGCTCTTTGTTAATTTCACAATCGGTTCATAATCGGATTACCTATAATTGATTAGTTTAATTCTTAATGCGCAAACATGGATACATAATTTGATTTATTATTTTTCACCTCAGCAGCTCGAACAAGGGTAATTTGCTACTTAAAAACAGTGAGCAAAATCGCAATTTGCTCACTGATTGAGACAAAATGAGCAAAATGCGATTTTGCTCACTGTTTTTAAGTAGCAAAGTACCCTTGTTCGAGCTGCTGAGGTGAAAACTTAATTGTTGGTATATCTTAAGAAAACATGAGTGAATAGAGGTAAGTGATGAAGAAGGAATACATTTTTCGGGTTCTCTAATATGTTCTCACTGCTGAGGTGAAAAGTTTTGTGAACTACACGAGATCAAAGTTATTTACATCTCGTGCGCTTTTGAGTCCCTCACTACGCTCAGGATTCTAAATTAGATTAGTATAGAATCTTTCGCTTGCACGGGACTCAAAATAAGCACTCGAAGAAATATCAAACTTTGATCTCTTGTTGTACAAATAACTATTCCTTTGCACAGTACTTACTCCTTTTACTGCAGTCAAGTGTTTTTAATGTTTGGTTTAGATCTCTCTCTCACCGTTAATAGTGTTTGAATGTATGTTTTCACTAAGTTTACTTACTCCCTACTATAATTATATTAGTACATCGGCAAATAAGATATCCGCTGAACATCCCAAAGCTTTGCCTCTATAGTGATACAAAGCAGCATATCAAATTCCGCATCCACGCGCTGCATCTTAATTCAAAGGCAACAGTGGCTCAATCAGTAGCGGGTAAGCCTTGATGCGCTTAGCGATTTTAGCGATCGGCGGTGCCAGTTGCTATCGAGTATCGATAGGTACCGGGCCGGTATGTCGGGATCTATAGTGTCATTTCAATTGCTTTCCTAGCACGGACGAGTCGAAGTTTCTTGCGGGACAGTATAAGTGCAAACTCTGAAGACGCTTAGTGGTTACGGGTCTGGAGGTCATGCTACGCTGGTTAGCTCAGGGATATGACTTGCATAGGCAAAGGGAATACAGGATTGGTACCGTGATCCCGCTCGAGGGGAGGCGCGATCGGCAGGATCGCCCGACGTATCGGTTTTGAGATCCGATCTTACTGCCAGCCTAATGCATGTACGGTGCGCAGCCCCAGTCAAAATACCGTCTGTAAATAAATACGCTGTATATGTGTACATTCGTTCTATCTAATTCAGGCACCAAATATGTATAGATTCACCTCCACCATTAAGAAAGAATATACGTAACTTTAACGGGTGTTAATGACTTGTTGATTTACCTACTAAATATCATAATACGCTTTTAAGTATTTTAACAGTATTTAATTGCATTTATTAATTATTTGATACAATATTCCGATGCTGCTATGAACTAATACGTTTTAATTAATGCTATGAATTTTGAATTAAAATTCTGCACGATATACACAAAGTTTAATTAGAGATGAGATTTTTTTATTGTTAAATATTTAAATGATAGGTAGGTAAATAACGGAATAATGTATTTTACTGTTAAATATAATTAGACAACAATGGCGCGACAAAAGTTTTCAACTAAATTATAATTTTTTTATTGTTAAATATTTAAATTGTACAAAATAAATATAAGACTAGTCATATAGCGACTGAAGCAACTCTTAGTTTAAGTTTAATATTTTTATATTATAGTAATTTTAATGTTATATGGACTTATTGTCTGAAATAAAGTGATTTTCTTTTTTTTTAATGATAGGTAATTAACTGAATAATGTACTTTACTGTTAAATATAATTAGACAACAATGGCGCGACAAAAGCTTTCAACTAAATTATAACTACGTTAAATAATAATTTAAATGAGGCTAGACATTTGTTTTGAAACAATGCGTTATAGATACCTAATTATTTAACATGTTATGTTAATTTCATTTGGTTTTTACTATTTGATCAAACATATAGTACCTAATACATTCTTGTCGAAAAGTTACTTTACGAAAATGTTCATAGATTTGGCTGCCGATTATATTTTTTACCTCATGAATACATACATTCATACATAAATAAATTCACAAATATGTACCTATTTATAAATTATTCAAAGGAGAAAAATGATCTCTCTAGTGAAGTCTAGTGGATTAGGTACTGGGTAATTATGTTACTTCGAAGGTAATAGCGCCCATAATATTTATATTGGGTAATTTTGCAAGCAGATATGTACAAATAAACATACATAGGTACCTCGATGCTGTCCGAACTTTCATTCCAAGGTATTATACCTAGGTACATACAGTCATGAAATATTTCACTGTGAAGAGCATGAAGTTATTCCAGATATATACAACTAACTTTTTTGCCAACGGTACTGAGTGCAGAAGCCATTGTGTCGTCATTAAACGACACCCCGAGGCGACAGACGGACGGATACATATTCATGAGAATAATTCGACAGATTCCCTTAACGGCTCCTCAAAAAGCGGGCGGCTCCGCGCGCTGCCACTAGTAATAATCGGATTACTGGAATGGCCTGCTAAAATTGATTATGATAAAGTCCAGTTTTTAAGTACCTATCCTTTTATAACGCCAGAAAATGTAGAATGCCAAATACCTACACAAGTAAGTTTTTCTTTTTATCTAGTCGGAGTCAGTTTATCAATTTAATAAGTAGCTCATAAATGAATCTTTAAGTTTTCAAATCAATCTCGTCCAACAGTTCCAAAACATGAGATAGAGAAACATTAAAGATATAAATACATATATATTTATTTTGGTTGCACTAACACTAATTTTAAGTATGTAAGTATCTTGTTACTAACTTAATATGGGACTTGTCCTGAAATAAATATTATTGATTCATAAATATCAATGAAAAAAATGTAAGAGTACATGCAATCAAAGTGGCTGTCTAAAAGACATTAATCTCCTTGTACTTATTGCGATTTCCGCCCAAATAAAAGCAAAAAACCGCCCGACAAAATCATCTACGACTTTTTCGTAGGCTTGACAAGGAAAAAGGAATAAACCGCTGATTGCCAGAGTGAAAAATTACACATCATCGCATGCGTCTGGAAGCGCGCTCGCGATGGTATATCATGTATGTATTTATTACGCATATATGATGATTGGGGCAAAATATGAGCGGGGCGATGTACGCTAAATTACTATTTGCTAAATGTATACATAATATGTATATTTTTTCATCTCGTATGCAAAGTGGAAAGGCTGATATTAAAACCAACTTAAGTATTAATTTCCGGAAAATTAAACTGGAAAGCGTTTTAATATTTAATTATGTTTATAGTGACTTAATCCGATTTGCAGGCGAGAGAGATTCCTCTTCAAATTTTGCATTAAACCTCTTTTAGTAGGTACTTCTTTTTTTTTTACCTGTTGTACTTATTTTGGTTTTCTTCTAGGCGTAATTTTCAATAATGTCACCTAGCGTAAAGCTTTGGTTTCCTCCGATAGCGGTGCCGTCATATAGCGGCCGTCTCCATACAAATACTACGACATCCATATTTAGCCGTATTATTTAGTATGGAGACTAGGGTTGCCAACCGTACTATATTATATAGTATTGTACTATATTTTGGCTCTCTGTACTATATACTTTTGGAAAAATATATAGTACGCTATAATACTATATTTCCGATTAAACGTATGTTACACTTATGTTTAGTATTTTATCTAAAAGTACCATATTTTTTTGAAATGTACTATATTTTTGGTGCCTTATTCTGGAAAATACTATATTCTACCAAAAAATAGTTGGCAACCCTAATGGAGACGGCCGCTATATGACGGCACCGCTATCCTAGGAAAACCGATCTTAACGGTTAGCTACATGGTAATCTAAAATAAATGAGCTTGTTAAGTACATACATACGCTCTAGGTATGGTATGGTATAGGTATTAAACGGAGCTATACGTGCATTCCGAAAAGATTAACAAAACATTTTTTTTCGGCTTCGAACTTTTAAATGTGATTGTGCATAACGTTACTGTACATATTAGTGCATCCATTGCATATACTAAGATGCCTTCACTCCTTAAATAATCTAATAAACAAATAGCAGTTTTGAAATAGGTCAACAAGTCAGGCAGAAACCATTGTATTTAAGTAGTACACCGTACAACCACAGATCCAAAACATGGGAGTAATTATTTTTCTCTATGGTATATTCAACGCTGTTACTTTTCACTTGTGCCATTACTTTGTTTCGTATTTAGCAGAGAGTTGCCCCACGGAATGGGTGAAACTAAGGCTTCTTGTGTGAATAAAGGGAGCATTTTTAGCTAACGTAAAATGTAAAAACGGGAAAATGTCGATGCTTTACATATAAACATTACAGAGACACTGACAACCCATGGACAGTTTAGCAAAACTTAAAACATAGTTTGGCTCAGTTTCTCAACTTGATACGGAATGAGTAACAGATGGTACAGATTGCCACAAAACTAGAGCAAAGATGGCGTCCAACTAGCGAGGAGAAATTAAATATTGCGATATTGTCCATGCTGCTGGTCTGCCTTATCGTAACAGGAAAAATAGAAACAAACAAATAGAAAAAAAGCGGCCAAGTGCGAGTCGGACTCGCCCATGAAGGGTTCCGTATTTAGGCGATTTATGACGTATTAAAAAAAAACTACTTGCTAGATCTCGTTCAAACCAATTTTCGGTGGAAGTTTACATGGTAATGTACATCATATATTTTTTTTTAGTTTTATCATTCTCTTATTTTAGAAGTTAGGGGGGGGGGACACACATTTTACCACTTTGGAAGTGTCTCTCGCGCAAACTATTCAGTTTAGAAAAAAATGATATTAGGAACCTCAATATCATTTTTGAAGACCTATCCATAGATACCCCACACGTATGGGTTTAATGAAAAAAAAATTTTTGAGTTTCAGTTCGAAGTATGGGGAACCCCAAAAATTAATTGTTTTTTTTTTCTATTTTTGTGTGAAAATCTTAATGCGGTTCACAGAATACATCTACTTACCAAGTTTCAACAGTATAGTTCTTATAGTTTCGGAGAAAAGTGGCTGTGACATACGGACGGACAGACAGACGGACAGACAGACAGACATGACAGACATGACGAATCTATAAGGGTTCCGTTTTTTGCCATTTGGCTACGGAACCCTAAAAACACGGTAGTAAAGATACTAACACAAGCAACTGAAGCAGCGGTAAGGCTCCTTCATTTGTTTATTAACTTGTCAACACAACTATGTTATGTTATATGTTTGTGAGGGTGACTTATCTAGATATATCTAATAAGATTGGGATGTGTGTTATAAGCGTCAAGAATCGATAACCGTCACCGTTGTGATGATTATAGTATTTTATGCAACCGTTGTTTAAGAGGGGTCAAAAAGGGCGAGTGGCGTGAGTAACAATTTGAAGCGAAGCCGAAAATTGTTAATAAAGACGCCACGAGTATTTTTTGACTCAGTTAAACAACGTTGCATACAATACTTTTACTACGACCAAGCACTTACTTTGAAAAAAAAATGTAAATTTAACAAATATTTTTCATTCAACAAAAATAATACTTTAAACAAGTGGAATCATATAGGACATATATGTAGGTAAACAAATCAAAAGTATACAGCTAAGATACGCGACCCGGCCACCGCACCCCGCGCCCCACGACCGGTTGGTCAGCAACACCTTCTTGTAACTCATGAGGCACTGGTACTTGCTCTTAGTTAAATTACAATTTTGGACAGTATTTTTCTCGATTTTGGCCACAGTAGCCTATGGAGACTAACAAGCAACGCTAAGCGGTGTTCGTAGTCTATGGATATTGCTATATTACGGGTGTCACATGCGCGTTTCTGACTTCTGAAGCAATTTTATTGTTTCTACTAGTTAGTACTCATCTGTCAGAGATGACAATTAAAATTAGGTTGGCAACAATGTATTTCATACAATATTTTTTAAGTGGTGATTACACGAAGTATCGTAAAAGTACCAAAAAGATACTGCGTGTATGCACAAATACTTTTTTGGGGAATAGACTAAAGACTTGTCTTGACAACTATAACATAGGGGTTTAAAGGTGTGTGTACGACCTTTTAAATGATAAATAAAAGTACGGGAGTAGAAAAAGTTATTAATCCCTCAACATAGTTTTCTTTATACATTATAAACCATATGTCAACTTTTCCGACACATTTTCATAGAATTTATGCTTCTAATAAGTATAATTAACTAATATAACCCAACACAATTGCAAATTATAAATGAACAAACAGTAGACTAATTTAGAAAGCTTTCGCAAAGCAATAGTATCTAGTGCTCATTATAATAGTCTAAACTTACCCGATATCGCACGGCAACATGGCCACGTACAGAATATTCTGTTGAAGAATAAGACGTGCAAATAGTAAATAGGGGCCATTAGAGGCGCTTGGCACGAATTTGCATTAAGATTAACGACCGTGCACAGTTGGGGGGTTGTGCACGCTGCAGTCGCCCCCGGCGACGGGGTGACAGTGACATGGAGGCAATTTTATGGCTCTTACATTCTGCCATCGGTGGAATACTTTCGCCTAATGTGTAAAAGTACTTAGCAGTGTAGGCTGAAAAATAGGAATGAGAATATCTCTACACCGACAGTGATGTAGTACCTATTTGGGGCATTATCTATGAAAAGGGACCTTATTGTCGATGGCGCTTACGCCGCATGGCGTCGCGCGGCATTGTATTTATATCGGAGCATCGTTAATAATGGCGTAAGCGCCATCGACAATAAGGTCCCTTTTCATAGATAACGTCACATTTATGTTCTGGGCAATAACTGTTCGTGTAACTGTTAACATATAAAAGTGATATACATTCATCATCATGCATTTAAGAGCTGAACTCTTGTCTGTGGAGCAATTTTCAAATATCTCTGTCCTGAGCCTTTCATTTACTTTCCGCCTGGTACGACATAACGTTTACATTTTCTTTTACTTGGTCAATGTAAGTGGTTCTTGGCTTTCATCTCTTCCTCTTCGCTTCCACTTTCCCTTCTGTAATCGGGATATAGAAACCATTAAATAGAGATACAGGAAATGTGGATTGGTACTATTACCCATTTTATATTACTAATCAGCTAATCACTTCCCAAATTAACTTAAAAGATTAAAAAAAATTATAACTGGCTCTGTACCTAGTTTTTTTTTGCAACTCCTACTTGCTTCTATTTTTTTCCTACTAACATAACAAATAAATGTGAATGTAAGAGTTCAAAAATGTGGCTTATATCCTACTAATATTAGTATATACAATGGTGAAAGACAAAGCTTCCTGATTTTAAAACGAGCTTCTAGCAGTGTAGATGAATATCGTTATGCAGCTTGCTTCAGACTGCAGTGTGAGCTGTTAGGGGCTCACAAAGCAATATCAACTTGTCAAGGCACTATTCCTTGGACAATGAAACTGGAAACGGTGATACCAACATTTAAACAATGCTAATAGTTATAGTCGTTTTTGTTATGACTGAAACAGTACTTAATGTAAACTTTTGGAAGCAAGAACAATAGGGTGATTTTCTAAATAAGTTAAATTGCATAATGGCAAATTAAATTACATGTATAACGAATTTTTAAAGTAAACGTAGTGACGTCTGGCTTACATATTTTTTACTAAGTACTTCAAAGTATCATAATAAAATTATAGTTTAATTGTTTTATAGTAAGTAGGTATTTGCCTCGCTAAGAAACCCGTATACCTTACTCGTATTACCTCCTTTTGCTAAGTTTTCCTAGGTACAACGTATGTTCTTCTAGTTATAATATAGATGACTATTTTGTGCATGGGGCCAACTATACTGGACCTACACAGGCGTTGCCTGTTGCCTGGCATCGAGCCAGATCTTGTAATGCCTAGTTATGCCCCATTGGCCCCACGCCGCCTTGAGTAATTCATTAATACCGTCACACTGCTCAGTGCTCACACTAACACGCTATCTAGATTTACGTATTAGACTTGCGCTTTCTTAATACAACTTATTTACATTTTTACAAGTAATGTTATCCATATTATGTAAATACCGTTATCCAACTGTTATCCATATTATGGATAACGGTATTCGCAAGGGATGCCAAGCTACCGTAAACAATGCATCGTGCAAAACAGAAGTGACGTGGGATGTATGAGTTTACACATGAGATCGCCACTTTTAGCCACATTTCTATAATTCAAGTGTTTTTAAAGGCTGATAAGAAAAAATTACATTTGCCCCAATCTGGCTACTTACCGCCTAACATACGTCTCGCATTCATATGTTCGTTTACCTATTTATGAGCGCGACCGTCTTTTGTCATTGTTATTTTGATTAAGTACAAGGAATTGTTTCCATGATTACGGTTATTATATGTTTTAAATGTACAGATTGATAATGTGAGTAGTTTATTTTTAATAATGTAATAGTAGGCCAATCAAATTCGATAAAAAAAACGTTTTGAGGAATTAATTCCCAGCAAGCTGCAAATCATTTTAATACTTTCATTTAGTCCTAAATGCGTGTAATACGAGTTTTCTCAATTCCAGAAGGTGTGCATACATTTTGGAAAATACATTTTTCCTTGGATTACCAAACCACTCGATGTAGAAGGAACTCACCGTCAATTTTACTACCAGCAAGGTTTTGTAGATCAGACACTGGTGAAAAACAGTTATCGGGAACAAAAAATCGTATGTGATTGGCTAAAATACGAGTGCGAGCATTCGGATGTTTTTATCTTCTAATTCAGTCATACTCTAAGTGTGTTCCGCGGAACCCTAGGGTTCCGCGACCCCCCCCCCCCCTGCAGGGGTTCCGCAAGAATTTATGAAAATGAAAAATGAAAAAATGAAAAAATCGTTTATTGGTCACAGTGATTATTGTGTAACAAATTTAGAAAGGATTGGGACCTCCTAGTAAGTATATCAATACTTGTGACAGGAGACCCCGCTCTTCCAGCAGCAAGTTAAGGGTATACAAACCAATAGAATACTCTACTATTTAGAATACTATACTTTCGCCTCGAAAATTTTTACTATGCCGCCACCGTATTTTAGGGTTCCATCAAGTATTTCGCTTTCCAAAAGGGTTCCGTCAAAAAAAAAGATTGAGAACCGCTGTTCTAATTAACCTTTTGTATGGGTTATTAAAATGTGAAGGATTGTAAACAAACTCAGACAAAGGTACCCAGTGAAAGGGTTAGCCTTTATAAAACATATAAAACTGTCTTATCAGAAATTCTATGCTTTATTTTGTTTATATCCCCTGTTTCCATTAGGCATTGCTATAGCGTGTTTATAGACAGTGGAGCCACGAGACGCCTGCCAATTTGCGTTAATGCTCGCTACTAATACAATAATATTAGTCCATTTGCCCTATTTATCAACCAGAGGCTTCATGTCTGAGCCAAACAACCAAGCCAACTCGACTCGACATTGCCAAAATTACTCGACATTGTTCAAATCAGTTTTTTTTACCGGTAACTATCTACTGCCCGCGACAGTGTCCGTGGAACTCGTTATTAACACTCTTTTTATTACAAGCTTTTATTTAACTTGTAATGTACCTACATGTATGTAAGTTCCGGGTCAAATCTTGCAAGCTAAATTAGACCCATTCCCATTATTCGATTGAGCTGAAACTTCACATACATATGTCAGTATACACAATGCATGGTACCAACGAGCTAATCTGATGATGGACACAGAAGGTGGCTATAGGAACTCTGTGATAAAATAACCCAATTTTATTGTGTGTGTGTCTGTTAGAATTGTCACGATGAGTATAAGTTGCCTGTTGAAATATAAAGTAGGTACAAGCAAAGCGTAAACAAGTGGTCTAGAATAAGGTTAAGGTGCCGCGAGTCCGGTCCGGGTTCTTCTCTTACTCTCACTGAGCGTGAGCAAGACAGCTGTGTGTTCCCGGGATTGTGGATATCATTATTTTTAATTGTAAGGTATTTTTATTTACTTCTAACATAAACAAGTAATCTTTGAGTTCCATCAACAATAAAATTGCACATTTTTAGAAGCAATTTTCATACTTATTTTTAGATATTGTGAAAAAATTATTACAATTTTTGAATGGTGCATTTGTATTATAGACCTATGTTCGTGTTTTTTTCTATCGAGCGACAGTTGTTTAATCAGCAACAGTAATAATATTATTTGCTACCGTATTATGATCTAAAAAACTCTACGATTTATCAAAAACTCTTCTGGTTGAACCTACGGCATCTTAACATTCTTAACTTCAAATGAACCATTTAATAATAACATCCGGCTTTTACCTTTTCCTGGAGACAAGGTTATATTTTAGTAAAATATTCTAAAAATTAAAAAGAGTGAAGAGAGTGAAATAACATTATTACGCCTTCCAGGAAAGTTCTATTAAACTGATGATTTCCAAGAAAATGTTCTATTTAATCGAGAATTAATTTCCGCATATAAAATTATCAGTCCATAAACTCATGTTTGCTAGATAAAATTAATTCTATAGAAAGGGCTAATCACACTTACAAACATAAAAGATCCGACAGAGTATCATCAGTTAATTGCGTTAGTCCGAGTCTAAAAATGATGAAAATACTGAAAACAGTGTTTTTAGCGAGCACGGCCATGCGGTGGATTATTGAATTAACCACTCCGGTCTGCGCATTGCAGACTTTTGCAGCGCCGCGGAGGGAGGAACAAAGGGGAGAACGCTTTGTGCAAATGAAAATAGTGCATTACCTTTATGGAGCGGATCTCACTTGAGTATTATCCTTGCATGTGATTTTGAAAAGTCACAATTATACCTGAAACGTATTGGGGCCCGATTCGGATTTTGAAATAGACATCTATAAGATATCTTTTAGACATCACCAAGATACGATAACGATATGTTTAAGATCTAACCTGGCAAATTTGACATTTGCGCGATTCTGGAGATACTCTTGAACCATTTCCACAAGATATGGCTTAGAGTTCTAATTCACATCTAATAGATATCTAACTCTATGTAACGTAAAAGTGACATTGGTTGTCCGAATTGTGCTGCAAAAGAGAACTAATAGTTGAAATCTAAACTATAACGTATCTAGAATAGATCTAGTACTTGTCGTCTCTTATGAATATCATGAAGTTCGAATACGGCAGTTGGTTCCTTACGCTCGCTTGCATGAGAACGTAGCTTTATATAAGAATATAAGCGAACATGACACCGATGTTCCGTTTAATTTTGATAATATAGGCATCGAACGCGTAGGATATGTGTAAAGAAAGTCTTGATGATGAGGAATTATGCTCGGTTTATACAGTCACCTGCAATAATATATGTTTTACTTCGAAGGCCGCAAAAATATGTGACACCCTCTTATGGCTCTACAAATAAGATCATGTCAGATATTTTTGCGGCCTTCGTTGTGTAATATATTATTGCAGGTGACTGTACCTATTACAGATCGTTCAATAATAAACCTGAAGTCACGTTTCAAATACTTGGACATTGTCCAACATTGATAATTCAATAAAATAAATCCGTTAAAACAGGATAAAAGGCTACTCCGCCGTTTTCTAACCTCCCAGGCTACTGTAGCCGTAGACTTGGAGAGCATAAAATATTACTCTTATAACAATTATGTATTTGTATGCATGTGAAAACTAAGCGTTTTGAAAAGCTAGAAAATATAACCTTAATACCTACGTTGACAGGTATCATAAGTATATATTGTGTTATTGTTAGATAATGGTATTGTATGACAGTTCAAATGGGCCTTAAAAATCTTGTTCAAGCCCGTAAGTGCAGTGTCAGCTGTTTGAAACATTCCAGGACCTGACCGAAGAGTTAAGAAATATATCACTGGTTAAGTAATTACATTGAGTTGGACAAAAATAATATTCCAATTAATACAAAAATATTACTTTTCTAATCCGCGAAAAGATAAAGGGGTCCACTGATTACCAGTCCGCCGGACGATATTGGCCTGTCAGTTAAACGTAAAACGTGACAGCTCTGAACAACTGACAGGCCGATATCGCCCGGCGAACTGGTAATCAGTAGACCCCTTATCGCAAAGTAATGCCTGATTCTATTCATTATTTAAGAAATTTCCAGTTGCAAACTCTAGCTACCACTACTATCTAACAAGTGTGACACAGTAAATTCTTTTATTGTTTTACCAGCCATCAGTATTTTGTTAGGCAGGGATCGGATACCGGTATTTTTTGTATGGGAACGGAAACGGTATTTTTTCGTTCTTTGCTAATTACATCATTTCTAATTGGGCAATCTAATAATACTAAGTCGTAACCTAAAAACACAACTGAGTCCTATATTTCGAGTATAAAATAATTCGAAAAATATGGTTACTTCTGTAATCCACTAGATAAATGAAGCACACATTGATAATTGTATAATGTTTATTTGTATGTACACTTCGTAGTCAGCAGCACCCAATCTTATAAAACTCCAACCAAACTTATCGTGGGCTCACACCCGTAATCAAAACTTATATGGGCTCACACCCGTAATCAAAACTTATATGGGCTCGCACCCGATCAAACTTATATAATAAGGGCTCACACCCAACCTAAACTAATAAAACGTAAAACATAAATCCAAAATGGCCACTCGGCCTACTAAACTTATTAATCGCGCACGTCCGTACGACTCAACCGCTAGAACCAGAATGGCCGCCGCATGGCGGACAGAAACCTGAGCCTTTTCCTTAAGAACCCCGCATAGCTGTCAGAATGGTCGATACACTTACTCTTTAATTTCTCATTTTACGTAAAGTTGCATTTATTAATCCAAAATGAGGTGATAAATATCGAAAATAATTATTATAATTTTTAAAAACCTTACACTTCTAAGTTTTTGCAAAAAACCCGTTCCGTACCCTGTTGTTAGGTACCCTAATCATAACAACTACCGCCTATTTTATGAAAAAAGTGTTACATACTTTTTCTCTGAAATTGCGTCAATATAAGCCAGACATTCATAATTTATTGTCAAAATGATTGCTTAATGCAGAATGACGTGCGTTAATGAATGCGAACGCGAACCGATAATAACTGGTAATAACCGGTTTTATCTGCAGCGATGGCGCGCGATTGGCTGATTCGCTAATGTGGATGTGCTTTTTGATATGTGACGCTATCTATGAAAAGGGACCTTATTGTCGATGGCGCTTACACCATTATTAACGATGCTTCGATATAAATACAATGCCGCGCGACGCTGTGCGGCGTAAGCGCCATCGACAATAAGGTCCCTTTTCATAGATAATGCCCCATATAAGTGCCTGGTGAACTTTAATCCGTGATATGATGTAGATCATGCACCTTCGGCGTTAAAAGACATTGATATCTTTTAATAAGCTAAATCACTCAAGTCATTTAGTGCTACAAGATTGGTACCATATTAGTATACAAAACTAAAAATAACAAAATATAATTATTTGAATATATAATACCTATTATATATATTATTATTATTTATTAGAGACAGGTAGAGAATCCCTGTAAGCATTAAGTCCGCCATTTGTATTTTTTTGTAATTTTGTGCAATACAGTTTAAATAAATAAATAAAATAAACCTATGTAATTTGAAAGAAAGATTATGCCTTGTGACATGGTCGGTATGACCAAGGATTTGTTAAAAAATGGTGTGTTTGCTATTTTCTAATAGTAAATAGAGAAATATTTTCAATATTCAAAATCGTTTCATTCGCTGCACGTAACTACGATACAATTAAGGCCAACGTATATTTTATTACCAATTTACACGATCCCAACATAATTTACATCAAGGATGCGTTTTGAAACCATTACATTCGCTATAAATTAGTTAAACGTCCGGCTTGAACAAGCATTTCACGATCATCCCCCACTGACCTTATTAGGGGTTAATAACCCCGACTTATTTCCATTCAAAAGCCAACAAGTGCGACAGATGTGAGAATTAAAAACACTCCCCCTTAATTTATTTACATCACGACATTCGACTATTAATCCCCCTGTATACGGGTTTTTAATCTGCTAATGTGCATTTTATTTGGACACTAAGTCAAATGTCCACATTACGTTTGTTTAGACCGTATCGAAATCTATTATAATCTATTTTAAATTGCCACGATGTAACGGCTGATTGAGAATGTATTTAAAGTTCAGTCGTTTGCCCAATGCCTTATGTCAATGGAATAGAAGTCGCTTTCATATAACACTTGCAATTGTTTTATCAACTAATTGCATGGGTGTATCATAATGGGAACATACTTGTTGTGAAGGAGCCTAACGTGTTGCAATAAAAAAGTTATACGTAGATTTGGAATTTTTACGTATGGGTACTTTTACTGTTTTTAATATGGACGGTCGGTAGGTTGAATTTATTTTCGCAAGCGTGTTTATATTCGTATATCTTGCTTTATTGTTTTAATAACGAAGTTACGCGTAAACAACCTGTTTACTCGGAGTTCTAAACAATATTAATAAAATGCTCAATTTACCTTTGTAGTTAAATGCATGAAATATGGCATTTTTATCTTAAAATTAGAAATAAACCATACAGATTGTTTTCGAGATATAAAATACCGTCGTAAATTTTCAAGGTATGAATGCCACATTCTTTCATCTTTCCAACTTTCAAGTTACATCGATTAGATATCAAACTAACGACTTTATTAAGCCATTCAAATTAGATTAAGCAACATTAAAATAAAATGATAAAACCATTGACGTATAATATCTAAGGACGAGCTAATGGGGCACTAAACATCGTACTAGTTCAGCGGTGCTACCCACGAATTCCAGCCAATCGTGCAGTCTAACGCGACTAGTTGCGACCAATAGCGCGCGTAATGCGAATTCGTCAACCAATCGCGCGCGTGATGCGAACTCATCAACCAATCGCGTTGTAGCGATTTCACACCGCTGTACTGACCCCTGTCATGCCTCATTATTATTGCCCGTAAAGCCAGTCCCTAGATATTATGTCAATGGATAAAACGGATTTTTCATTTGTGTGAAATATATGTAACTGCAACATCAGTGGATCCCCTTAATGTATATTTATTATGTCCTAAAAGCATTTCGCGAGTACAATTAATACCGTTCAGCTCAACCTAACCCTAACTGGCAAGCTAATTTGCATACATTACTTTATTTTATAGCACTACGCCACAGGGATATATCACTAGTTTGTTTAATGCCATGTACTCTGTTTAGATTTACGTTTCTGACTTCTATTCTCTTCTTAGACTATAATTTTATGTCCAGCTAATTTATTTGTAAAAAGTATTCGTGTAGTTTTACAAAGTTGAGTAAACTAATTACACTATTTAAGTATTTAAACCATAATGTCGATGTCTTTGCACTACATTTACATAAGTGCTTGTTTGGGATGTTTGGCCCCCGGTACTGATGTGCCTGAGGAAACTTTCCAAAATTGCGAAATGTTTCGGAAATTTAACGTAGGAAAAATTCGGAAAATTTCTTACTATTTTGTATGAGAATTGAAACTTTCCAATTTTAAATTTAAATTTCCCATATTTCCTAGTAAAAGTCTCATGAAATTTCCGAGAATTTATAGAACTTTATGGAAACTTTCCGCAACTTGCACATCTGTAGTCCCCCAGTGACTGGTATAGAATTTTATTAAATAAATAAATAAATATTATAGGACATTATTACACAAATTGACTAAGCCCCACGGTAAGCTCAAGAAAGCTTGTGTTGTGGGTACTCAGACAACGATATATATAATATACAAATTGGGCATTAAGTTTGCCATTTATTTACTTTATATTTTGCGCAACATATATAACACGTATATAATTATATAACATAAAAAGTATTCTAATCCTATTACATTTCAAAAGACAAAAGGTATCAAACGCGTTTTATTTTTATTTTTAATGCATTACGTTATCGCATTAACGCCGAAGGGAAAGGAATAATTCTAAGTATAGAGTTACCAGGCACTTAAGGCGAGGTGTCAACACCCGCGCCAACACAGAGAGTTGCAGCTTAACGAGAAATACATATAGTTACGCCCTTTGTCAACAGAGGGCAACACCCCGCTCTAAGTAACTTTGCTAAAAGGTCCTAAATTGAACGTGTGGTGTTTATTTGCCTGATTTGAGTTACTGTGTGTAAGGAGAGACTTAAAAGGAAAGCCAAATAAATTGTTCAAGACACGCATGTGATGTAAATGGTGTGGGGAAAGTACCTATCACTAATCATGTAAAAACAAACACAGCCCACTAAAGATACTTTGGAATACGTATGAAGTACATAATACATATCCGATAGAATTACATAATACGCATGTGCGTACGGGTATGTACTCGTACACGTCAGAATTTTACACCTCGATATTAGATTTTTATTGTGAAAGTTTTGTAAAAACAAACGCAGAGGTAAAATATTCAATAAACTACATTGGAAACCGAACAAAAAAAATATTGCCAGCGTTATATTATTGTGCTAAAGTTTTCACGTTGTTTTGTGAAACGTTTTATATTTTTCTTTAGCGTGTAACGTGAAAAGCTTGCTTGTTTTTGTTTTTGTATTTTGACATATAAGTAACTCTATTTATAATTAGATTGGTTCAAAATCAAAATCAGAAGAAATTTAATTACATTGTTTTATAGGGTGTACATGCGGGTTTAAACCCCGGCTCGTACCAATGAGTTTTTCGGAACTTATGTACGAAATATCATTAGATATTTACCAGTCGCTTTTCGGTGAAGGAAAACATCGTGAGGATACCGGACTACTTAATCCCAATAAGAGCCTAGTTTACCCTTCGGGTTGGAAGGTCAGATGGCAGTCGCTTTCTTAAAAACTAGTGCCCACGCTGGGATTAGTTGCCAAGCGGACCCCAGGCCAGGCTCCCATGAGCCGTGGTAAAATTCCGGGACAACGCGAGGAAGATGATGATGATAGTGATAGGTACCTGTCAAAGCAGTAAGCTTTGACGCTTCAGAAAGCGTTGCTCATATTCACCTACCTGGGTAATCAAATCAGCCCAAATAGTATAAGAGTAATATAAATTACGAGTATACAAATACTTCTGAAATTATTGAATTGGTTTTTTGCAGCTGTTCGAAAAATCTAAATTAGATATTTCGTCTACCAAATATTCTTAAGTTCGAAAATATGGCAACAGTTATGAAAAATCAGATAAAATCAAAGGTATAATCATTTTCAGGTGGAGTATCACCGAAAATAATCAGAAGCCGACCCGACCCTTCAGGCTTTATTCCTTAAATTGATTTGATAATGTTCGCAAATTGGGCTCGACGAATACGTACCAAAGTCTCAAATTAAATGGAGATTTTTACCTAAGACTTCATATTATTAAATGGCTTTTTAAGGTTTCGGCAAAGCCCTTGCCAAACTGTTTGTCCCTTACACAGGGTTCTTTGTAGCCACTGAGCTCGATGAAAACGTTTCTATACATACCTTTCAAAGTCCTCGTAACTTTTTAAATGATGACTCTGTCAAACGATTGACATTTAATTAAGTCCAATTATTAAGAATCATCAGTGCTGGAACCACGATATATACATTCTACTCGCAGAATAAAAATTCTGCACTACGACGAACTCATTTCGTAGAATCTCATCTATCCAGCGGAATCACATAAAATATATACATAGGTATACATATATCTATATACGCTTGCGTACCCTTGCCGTTTCTTGATTTCATTTATCTTCGCAAACTAAAAACATGATTTATGTACATTCATTTTGTAGTCATAACTATTATATTTATTTTATTTTATTTAGTCTATTCACGTTCCACTGCTGAGCACAATGTCGCCGGCTGAGAATACGTTTGTGCCATATTCATTTTTGAGCAAAATCGTTTTTTAATGATTTCGAAAATAACAAAAAATATGCTATAATTGACACTAATCGGTTTTTGAAAAAACATATTTTTCAAAAATGTTGTGCCATATCCGCATTGTACTATAGGATAATTACACTCTGTTAACAGAAAATTATCACAAAAATGTGACATATCCAAAACTTTTGTGTCATATCATATCATACATTGTACGTTTAACATTTACTCATCAAAAACGGATATGGCAACAATAAAAGTGCTTTTATTTCATAATTACCACTATATTTACAATATTTGTTTAGTACTATAAATAGTAAAAAAAGTGCCTAAATCATAAATAAGTTCAATATTTCCTAAATGTAAAACTTTGCGAGAAATTATTTTTTTTGCTCTTTTTCGCTCTCCTGTAAACCAATGTAAGTGGCTTATGGCACAAACGTATTCTCACCCAGATTGTCTCTTTAATACACAAAATTATACGTACAAGTACCTACAGCATAATATTGAATCTATTTTTATAGCAAAGTCGGTACCAATAGCCAAAACATTCGCAAACTTTGGAACAGAAAATGCCTCAATTGTATTAAGAGCATCCTTCAAATCCAAAAGAATGGCAGTGACGGATTACGCTTAGAATTTACTCCGAAGTGATCCCAAAGTTTGTGCTAAATTTCTTACCGTATTGTACGTTAAATGTTCTCCTAACTTATTTACTCACGTACAAGAGACGTAATAAACGAGAGAGGTCGAGGCAAAATGAAATTGCCTAAATTGAGACGATAAAGTGTAACACAATGATACTCCACGTCATGTACGACGAAACAACCGCATATCTTAAGATCGTCCCAAAAGAAATGCCTTTTAAAAATACACGACCACTTCATTCACCAGAAGAGATCATTGTTTGCAAAATATTCGCTGATAAAGTCGCCATAGAAAGGGGCCGGGTTTTTTTCAATCGAGAATTTTCCACGGGGGGAAATATTCATTCCCCACTCAATCTGGTCCTTCGGCTGTCTTGTTTTCCTCCGTTCATTCAGGGGCTGCGGCCGCTGTTATGAGAAATATGTGGAATCGGTTTGTAGAGAAAAAAATGTCGACTCCACCGTATTTGTTCTTCGATAGGATTTCTCGGCAGGTTGTTTTTGCGGACCGGGTCGACTTTACGGATATCTGCAGTATTTTCTGTCGTTATGAGAGTATTTCAAAAGGTTTAACCAGATATAGATACGATGAACGTTTACCTATACTTATGTTAGACGATTGATATATTCCTACTTAATGTGTTTTTTCTTTTGTTCCAGGTACCCGCATAACAACACAAGTTACTAATATCAAAGCAGCTACATTATTCTTAATTATGAAAATATTTTACAAAAAACTTGAAGAAGCGTACATCAAATACATCAACATAAACATTATAAATGCAAATAAAATTAAGCGTCTTATTTAAATAATTTACAAAAAAATACAATTATCCCGTTAAAGTCACGTTTCGAGTAATTCATTTTTAAACTTTGCGAAATTTTTCATTTTTTACGACGACGCCGGAGTTTAATGTTATCTTATTCGCCAGTTGGTTTATGTTTACTTTCTCTACTCCTTAATTTTTCGCTTCGTAATTTTTCCCGTCGCTAACGACGGTGGATTTGGAATTGCAAATGTCGTTAATTGCCCGATGGAAATTAGTGTTCGCACTTTACGGAACACGGCTGATTGTTGAAATATTTAACGTCGTAGCCGGTTGAATAATTCACAGAAATGACTTCCAAACAACGTCTGCTCGTCTCCGGCGTTCGGCAGTATTTACTCGGAAAGCTGTTAAGCACTCGAGCCTCAGACGCATTCGCTTAACTCGTTAAAAATCATTGCGCGTCCAATATGGATCCGCACTTCGAGTCCTCAATCGGCGTATTGATGGAACAACTGTACTCGAAAGTCTACGACGGATCCAAAGTATTTCAGAACGTTATCAACTTTCCCTGAGAGCTCGACTGAATTCATCAGTATTATTTGTACTGAAACACTGCCAAATTGGGTGCCCTCTCGTATTGAGAGTTTTCCCTCAACTTTCTAGCATAATATTAAAGCCGTAATTCTTGAAGCACAGAATTCGCAGAAACCAATATTGAGCTTAGGCAAATTTAAATTCTATTCTCTTATTGGAAGCTTATTATGTGAATTCGAGATATTGTTGTTTAACAATTCGATGTATAATGATTTAGACAATTTTATCTAAATATTGAGAAAAGCGGTTTATATTGTAATGAATAGGATTACACGTTTGACAGTTATTTTACTTAAGATGTTCCAGAAAATTACGTTCACTTACTACTTAGGTTAAAATTCTGTACCCTAGTATAGCTTTGTTGTGGCGGAGAACATTTTTTCGTACCGTTATACATTTTATAGGCAATCGCCGATCAAGATAAGTGTAATTATTTTCAGAAAATGATATTTTGGGGTTGTTCTAGATCGGTCTCGCGATAGGGCTCGACGCTGACCGGTCTACTACATTGTTTCCAAATTTATGGCACACGAACCAATAGTAGGTTCTTTTCAAATTTCCCACACAATGCTTCCCAAGCTTAAATGTTCCTTATCGTAATAGATGCCTGTTCCACGCTGGCCTACTTCCTTAACGGTCGCTGCTATATTTGCACTTTTAAAATCGATTCGAGGTGACGTAACAATGAACGATGTGAACGTTTCTTCCAAGTGCACTTTAAAAAAATGTTACAATAAGTACTCCATTTTACATGAACTATGGTGGCACCAATTCTTAGCAGCTTTTGACTAGTCAATGGATTTATTTAGGTAGATATATTTCTAAAACTGCTACATTAAGCATTTTTAACAAGCTTTTATTCGGTCGACCTGTATGTAACTAACATGTAATGGAATCTAAGGTAACTAATTTAACCATCTTCCAAGGATCGTAACGTCATGAAAATTGGCAGCTGTATGTAGTTCTGATGACAATACAATAATATGGTACTAACGAACTGATCTGATGATGGAGACAGGAGGTGGCCATAGGAACTCTGTGATGAAACAGCGCAACCTAATTGTGTTAGGGGTTTTTAGAATTGTCTCGATGAGTATTAGTTGTCTGTCGTAAGAAAAGTACAGTCAGCGATAAAAGCTTGTACCAAAAATTAATTTTTTCCCAAAAACTTATTTCTCTATAGACAGTCGATGTTTCTGAGGTAACTGAAGGAATACAATTTGGCTGCGCAAGTTAATATCTAGTGATAAATTCCCAGACGAGGCAAGCACCATGTCCCCAAATTAGTTCATATAACCAAACGTGATTACTCGCTTGTACTGCGGTGTCGCTGACCACGCGGCGGTCTAGTAATCAACCAGGGCCCGAATTAATCGCTCTTATTGATGCCTGTTTAATCTGAACATCGCCGATCTCTGTCTCTCAACTAATTTCACTATGGTGGTTAACAATACCACTTAATGTTCATACAGTCACTATCTTTGGATATTGGTAATTTGCTGAGATTCGCGTTTAATGTTTTGGCTCGTATAATGACGCTTAATTGTACCGAAACTCATATCTCCTCCAAAACGATACTTCGGAAAATACTTACCTACTACCTATGGAATGGACTGTAATCAAGAGGTAGGATGAAAAATAAGTACTTAAAGCCATTGGTCGATAGTTTTTAAAAACTTCACATTCCATCACCAGGTAATAAAAAATATATTGCGATACTTTATAGGTACTTTATATAGTTTATATGTTTAAGTACCTGTAGGTACCTATGATCTACGAAATTGAATCCTACGAAAGCAATTCGTCTTCATTATTCTGAACTAGATAGAATACAAAATATAACCTCAGAGTAGGTAAGCGTATACCCTTTATATCTAATTCGTTGCGTTCTGTATGTAGGTAGGTAGGTATACAAGTAAATGTACGTTGTATAAACAAGTCATATTTAATAGAACGTCTCAAACATAAGCGGCTTTAACATTCAATTACATTTGAATAAGTACATGTTACACAGAAACCTCCGAAAACCAATTAAATTTTCCGTTACTAAGATACAATAAACCACGATGACTCGTTCAATGAAAGGACCTGAGTATCGCAGGACAATCGAAACTCATTACTGGGAACCACCACAAACCTACTGACGGTTTGCGGTGCGATCAACCGATAATCGTCTTTTTGTGAATGGGGTAAGAGCATTGACAGTTTTCGGTTAAGTAGGTCGTTCAATCGTTCCAAGTGATTGGGTCATCTGTGTCAACTGCCAATAACAATTGATTAAGTTGGCATCACTGCGCCATCTGTCGTGCTATTGTTGCTTCATTGATGACCTTGCATTTTATTCGCTGCTTGTCTATGGTTGGTTACTTTCAATTAGCCGGACCTACTACACTATGTAGCACATCTACCAATAAAATATGATTTTTGTTAACGCTAAGTAACGAAGATCGGAAACACGATGAACGATACACAATCTTATACATATCTTATCATATATAATCTTCACGTCAGCCTTGGCCAAAATTTGGCCTTGATCAAGATTTAATCTTGAGAACATCTTGTGAAACATGAGAGAAAGGAGACAAAAGTCTAAAAACCGATATTTTAAGTTTCGCATTCAGTTAGGCGCTAATATGCGTGTCGAAAATGGTTAGGTACCTAGTAAAAAAGTTTATCAATTCCTACTTCGAATGTAAAACCCAAAATATTATATACGCTTGTGGGGAAAGCCTGTACGCTCTATTTTTCATGCCGGCTTTTAGATCTCCGTATGAATCGTAAATTCCCTCCAAACAGCTCGCGTCGAAGCATTCACTCTGATCTGTAGTTAAGCTTCGGATTTCTAATGCAAATTCATTCATCAGTGTTAATGCATTGGAAGTAATCAGTCGGGCCGTCATGGCGGCTGAGATATAAATCAAACAGGATTAGGTAACCGGTTTAGGGCGATGATTGTAAGAACTAGGAAATGGAAAAGATGTAAGTAAGCTTCGTACTTCTTAAGGGTACTTAACTGCAAGTAATTTCATATTCAGTTTATTAGAATCCGAGCTAAGTTAGCACCGACTTTGACGTAACAAAGTGTTGAGTGCCACAAGAAACGTGACACGGTGTCACACTTTGTCATTAAAAAGTCTATGCGGATTGCATGGTCCGATTTTTTTTTTCTACTATTTCGAAAAAAACATAGTACAAACAATTTCTAATGCAGTTTAGTTTCGGTCGAATTAAGGTTTCTGAGGAATCGTAAATGTTCTTTTAAGAAAATTCCTATCAAAATGGAAAATAACTTTTTGTGAATCATCAATCATTTTATAGGTATATATTCATTATATATTCATTATCATATTAATTGTGAAGACGAGCGAATAAATGACGCAGCGACAGGAGCATTCCGTCCTAAAACCAATATTGCGTACTTCCTACCGCCACTTCACTTCGAAAAAAACATTAATTTTGACACATCAGTAAACTCGGCGCCCTCGCAATATCCATCACGAGTACTATTTGCATAGGGGGTGATAAATCTGAGGAAGAAATCTCATATGGAGCGATATTGGCGTGGAAGCCAGCAATGTATCATAACGGATTCATTTGCTGACTTATTGCCCCATATTCCGCTGTCGTACGTTTGAATCCTTCAATTTTACTCCAAGCAATACACCGGGGTAAACCGCACGCTTTGATTACTGACAATCTGGAGGCCTACCTCTAATTACAAGTGGTTTGAATAACTGTAACATGAGAAATTTCGGAAGATTGATAACGATTAATCAACCTGTTTGAGTTTAGACCGTAATTCAAGGTGTCGTAACTGCACTCAATGATAAACCTAAGTACGACGAGTCAGAAACTACAAAAGAACAGTTTTTTCAATGTATTTAACCATATTACTGCGTAACTTTAACATTTACGTTAACCAATACAATGATTACGTTTGTAAATAATATTTATTATTGGTATTTCATTTGTAAAATAATTCTACTATGGACGCAATAACTTCCCACCGGACTTGCAAAATAACTGAATCGTTCATTAAATAAAATCAAAAATTCCACAGCAAATCGAAAAATTGCCGCAAATCCGGAGCTGACCGACAAATATTCGGAGAGTTTATGAATTACATATTTTAATGGTATCCGGGGCTTTGTTATTGCGATTTACTATTATATGTATAGTATACTACGTTATTTGAATTGTATAACTTTAATAATAATCGTATTTATACAAATGAAAACTAAAAAATCGAGAATGATTTGATATTGATTTAAATACGTTCTATCTCACACACACACATACACACACACACACACACACACATTAGATGGACGCGTGCTTTACACATTATCATTGCAACATAAATATAAAGGCTAACTAAATTTAATATAAATAAATAAAATAATCTTAAGTTTTTACATATACTACTTGTTTACTTCTAATACGGCCCGGCAACGGCCGCAGTCCAGATGTTAAGAAATTGCTCAATATTCAACTTTTGTTTACCTTGTCGTCATGTTAAATATTACGTATCTATACAAATTTAATTATAATTGTTAAGCATAAAATAAAGCGATTGGTACCTACGAGTTGTAAACAAAATGTAAGGACGGTGAATCCTGACCCACCGTGATACAGTTCACACTAGTACGGGGGTCAGATGACACTTACTTGCCTGTTGGTTTTGTACCATAAAACAATGTAAGTTATGTAAGTAGTTTAAGCACCTTTATTAACTCAATAAAATATCTTTATCTTTATCTTTATCTTTATCTGATAGGATTATGTAAGTTCGGGTGAGATGCATTGAAAATCAGTATCAATAAAATTTGGATTATTTATGTTGACATGCCGGTACTACGAGTAGGTATCTCCTTCAATTTGCAAAGAATAACATTTACATTTTTAAAGAGGAACAAGGAAATGGAATAAAAATATAATTATACTTTAATTACCTACTCAATTACCTTTTCGTAATAAATATAAGGAATGAACGTGTTTTAAATTAGTAAATTTCTTCAGTTTCAGGTGAGTCTTGCCTCTTGGCGAAGGACTCGTAAGGTACTCAAGTATCAGAATTATCGAATGTTTGTTGTCGTATTTATTTTCAGTTATCAATTGGCTGAAAACTGATGCGTGTAAGTAATTTGGTCGGACTTCATTTATCCCACGACAATATTTCGTTTCGTGAAACGCGATAAACATGCTGTCGCGTAGGGTTATTAAGAAACTTTGGGGGTATGTACTTACTACAGTAGAACCCGCTTAAGACGATTCGATTCGATAGGGGACCTAGCAAAAAAAGCGTCTTAAACGGGAAATCGTATTAAACGTGATAAAAAAAAACTATAATAACGGATGATAATGAGGGAATGAAATCGTGAGTGTAGGTAGGTATATGTTAAATAATCTAGGAACACTAACGATAGGCTCAACTAGAAAGTCTTGGAGCGTATTATGCGGGAAATCGTATTAAACGTGATCGTATTAAGCGGGGTTTACTGTACTTGTAGTAATAATATACATATCAGGCTCAAAGATTTTGAATTACACAGTTTCTAATTAACGCATCGGTTCTATAAAACCCCGAGCGACGGCATCAAATATGTTTTAAGTTCATCGCGTCTATAAATGAAGTCCGCAACGTGGAAATGATAAGTCTAAATTTGATGAGCACCGCTCATTCCTCAAGAATCTAACGTCATCGAAATTCAATTCATTTTTCTTTCATTTACTTACTCTGTCTCTTGTTTTGCTGTGGTCATTTTTATTTCAAATAATGCAAATCACGGCACCATTTCCTACGTCTGTTATGTTCGCCTTAAATGTTTTGTATATATCTGAACTCTTCTTACTTTCATTGTTAGCTATGTTTTGCTCTGTCTGCTACGTTTGTCTGTGTGGTATCGTGGTACCCCGCTATTGCCTGCTGTTTCCATTTATTTTGCAGTTTTCTTTTATGAAATGCAGTTGTTTGCATCTATGTGTTCATGTAGCTTTCAATTAGATTAATGTGTACATTACATTAGTACATGGAATACGTAGAACTTGTTATAATAAAGATCATTTTGTGATTCCAGAATTAAATTGTAATCATTAATCAACACTATCGCATTACATACAATCAGTGAATGGGCAATACATGGACAGCAAGTCTTTAGCATGTCACTGTTACTCTAAAGTCTAATACGTTCAAATGAATCTGCACTATTTAACCCTAAAGGCTTACATTACACGCACAACCTGAAACCACTCTCAACCGTTACTTCAATTTCTGCAATCTTCTTCACACGCCATACTTCCCCTACATTTCATCTCTTCCATAGACCATCCGATAAAACTGCGTCCCAGTGGACTGCGTTTGAAGTCAAAGTGCATACCGTGACAAAATTTAATTAGAAGACAAAAGCAAAGCATTATGAAACTACTAAAAATTTCATGAGCCGCGCTCGCAGACCCCAAAATATTGATCCTGCCTCTCTCTCATTCATGCGGACGCGTGACAAAGCTCGCTTTGGCTCACTGCAGAGTGAGCACACATACAGGCACGTAGTGTGCGTCAGCTGAGGGGACATTACGACTTTGAATACTCTTTTAACTTCGCATTTCCAGCTGCGTTGCTTTGAAATTTGAACTTTATTTCACACCGCCCAAACCACTTTTTACATCTATGCAGCACACTAAGATACGATGTTAAAAAAGTAAGCGGTCGATTAAGGACATCGCATGCGCCCTGCCGCCTCCGCAACTCCAGCGCTTTATTTCAAAGCCAAGTGTTAGACTAACAAGTTGTGGTTAGCGCTTACCACGCTTCCGAGCGTCAAATCGACCCATTCAGAAAGCAAACTACATACTGAAAGTATAGAGTCGTTGTTCCAGCGGAATTAGTTCAATGGAGTTTTCATTATAACTTTCGGGGTGGTTACTCCAAAAATTTGGTATGTGCAATTTGTCCGGTTTCCGTAAATATTCGGTATACACATGATTGTTAATTCGGTGCTGAAATTCTCGGCACGTACGGTATAAACAATTTATTAATGCGTGGCACTGCACTGCCGACGCGTGAACGTTTCGAGAGGCCATTTTTAAGAGTTCGTTAATTTGGAGTGGCCGTCGGTTTGAAGCGTCGATATTCGGGCTTCCCTATTTTTAACTGACATCCAAATGGCGCGAAAACTACGATAAGTGCAACGAGGAAATTAATGCTATTTTAATTGGCCTCTTTAAAGTAAGGTTTAACAATTAATGACGGAACCTTAAATATATGAAGCCATGATGGTAAAGTGCCGATTTTAAGAATAACAGACGCTGTATTATAGTATTAATTTAATTAGACGGGTTTTATAATTTCTTTTTACTCGACTAGTCCAATACTATGCGCTGAGCTAAGAATGTCCTTCTGCTGCACACCTGTACCTGTATTCAGGATTTTAATTAAATTTCTCGCGGATGTCTCTGCACGGAGTCACACTAATTTATTAACCGGTAATGAAAATGCATCATTTTGTGTCTCAGTGGGAAACTAACACCGCAGATTACAGATTTTTTTTTTATATATTTTTCCAATGTGAATAAAAAAATATGCGATCAGATTGATTAGGTACTTCTTATGAAACTTTAAGAAGGTATTAAAAAAGAAACAACCTACATGCACATACCTACATGTAACTGGCATCATTCGAGTATATTTAATTATAAAATTAGAATGGTTTTAAAAAATAAGTTACGGTGTATGCCTGCCTACATGTTTGTTTAAAATGTAGAACTTAACTGTAAAATTTAACTGTAACTGTTACTGTAAAATCAAAAGTGCTACATTGGTTGAGCCATTAGTAATTTCTTATGAATTCAGTCACAGAACACAGTCAAAAATGTCACTTTCTTTGTTCTTCATTGATTTCTTCAACCAAAAACCTCACTTTAAACGCTATCAAATCATATCCTTAACAAATCCAGACTATCAAAATCTGTTGTTACAATCAGAATACGCCTCCAAGAATACATATATCTGTTGACTACAGTGTATTGGTAAAGACTACTGATAATAATAGAAACCTTCTAGATTTTAAATATATGTTTTATTATTGGTGTAACTATGCATCGATATTTTTGAGATGACCTAGCTCTGTTGATACAGACAAAGGCAAGTTAACATTACGAGTAAACTCAAGCACACAGTAAAGTTGGGCGGTTCAATAAACATCATAGCTAATAAACCTTTACGCCCGCACGAAGGTCGTATGTGGTCGTATGTCTCCGCCTGGCACAATACAGCAGTATAAACTTATGCATCCACATAAGTATTTTATAGCTTAGTTGGCGACGAGGTGCCCTGTTTGGATAACTAACTTTATATAATGGTGTTAGTAAATATATTTAGTTTACCATAATACACATTTATTTTTTTAAGTTTTGTTCTACTCTCTTAAAATATATTTTTCAGTTTGGTTAAAACAGACTACGTACCTTAACTTATACAAAAGGTAAGGTATATGAGTTACATCACCTTTGTTTCTTGTACCTAACACTATAAGCGGTAACGAAGTGCGAAGAATTGTGTAACTTAATTCAAAAGTAATTACAAGTGTATACAATATAATATAAATATTACTGTTAATGAGAATAGACACACCAATGAACATTGAAATATAAGTATTCGCATTCATTCTAAATTATGCATAAACGTAACAAAATCAGAAATATCTGCACTCTTCAAACATTTTATTCAATTTTCCGCGAACGTCTCCAGTCCGTAGATCAAACTTTATTTCCCGCACAAGGCTAGAAATTAAGTTATCCCCCATACTGGAACGTGTCTAGCATCTAGTCTCGCTATAAAGATTAATTTTCTTGCCACTACAGGGGAAGTTGCCGGAGAAGGCGCAACGAACCTTGCCAAATCACAGCACAACTTCGTGCGCTACCCTAGGCGAGTTTATCGCGGTTCTATGCTTAGAATAATGCGTATGATTGTTTCCGAAATAAACATTTTATATTAAAATATATTAATGATAAGTCAGCATAAGATTTGATTATTCACATTGCAAATATGAAAAAAAGTTGCACATTCAATTATAAAATAAAAATCTGAACCAGGCGTAAGAGTTTAGAATCTCATCCTGTTTTAAAGTCGTATAAAAGGTAGCCAGTTACCGGAGTCATAAAAACGAATGGATTTATGTGTAGCTTATTCATGATAAAAAATAAAATAAAATGTTATGCTCGTTTATGGATTACCTGTAATTTATGTTATTACTAAAACTTTATTTGTTTCTCGTATAAGTGATTTATAATCTTAGAGAAATAAATATATATGAACTGATAAATCAACCTTCAAAATCGACTCTTTGTGTTTTCGACCCTACAGTGCAATATACAAAATAGGAGTAACATGTAATCGGCTAATTCCGAATGTACGTAACATACATGCACTGCGAAAACCATAACTTTATATTTTGGCTTTTCGGTAGCCGGCACCGTTTTAATATTTAAATAAGATTTAAAAAAATATTTAAATAATAATACAATTTACAAGTATCTACCTATAAACCCACATAGTATCACCCATTTTGCGGACGCTAAAAATAAAATGCCCGTGGTTGCAACAGTTTGACAAAACAGTGTAATAATAACACACTCTACGGCATAATGGTTTTTGTTGCACCGCAGAAAGCATTATGGTACCTTTTCACGCAACCACAACTCGTCAATGCTAAAACCATATATTTGGTTTCCCGTGATTGTCTAATGACAAAATAATTAAAATGACACAACAAATAATTAAGAATCATAGAACATTTTCGCCTAAACTAATTAAATGTTCTGCGTTTCTAATAGGAAACATTTTAAAGCTATTTTTATGTTTACAAAATTAAGGATTGCTCACTTTACACTACTACTCTATAGAAAGCATCACGTCAATCACCATACACCTGAAAAACGAGGTTACCGAAGTCTCGGCCCGGACCCGAACCGTTTTAGCGCACCGTTCTAGATCAAACAATATTTTATGTCAAATCTTATTTTAAATAGCATACATTGTTTCAAAATACTACATACATTAAGTAAAACAAACAAGTCTGTCCACACAAATTACATTGCTTTGCCATTCTATAAATCGCTTAGTCCGTTCAATCGTTAACAATCGGGTCCCTCGTACTCGTATAATATTTTCAGCGTTAACGCCGCTGTAAAAATGTCAATCGGCATTAGGGCTACGCGGCTCCATAGCGAACGGTAATCCGACACGACCAGGGCAAACATTACTCTCTTAGAACCTGAAATAGATGTCATATATTAAAGAAAAAAAAAGTGACGAAGCCCTCCAGTGGTGAAGGCCGGATTCGAACGGCGTCTTTAGCAATCCGGCATTGACATAGATATCTAGGGACTAGCTTTACGGGCAATAATAATGAGGCATGACAGGGGCCAGTAATACAGCGGTGTGAAATCGCTACAGCGCGATTGGTTGATGAGTTCGCATCACGCGCGCGATTAGTTGACGAGTTCGCATTACGCGCGCTTTTGGTCGCAACTAGTCGCGTTAGACTGCACGATTGGCTGGAATTCGTGGGTAGCACCGCTGAACTAGTACGATGTTTAGTGCCCCATTAGCCCGTCCTTAGACATTATATGTCAATGCAATCCGGGCTAACGCCTTGAACCCCTTGGCCACCCCGCCACGGTGGAACCCGTCCCAATTTCTCGACTATATATGCCTACTTACTAAGACTAGGCGATTTCTACTCTCTTGTTTAAAACAAGGATTGAGAACATGCACTAGTGGTAGTTTTCAAACTTGGCAACAAGTATTCCTTATTGGACACCGAGTACAGGGAATACGGAAACTTAAATAAGAGGTAGACAATAAATAGGCTGGCCTTATTGCCTGAAGAATTAACCTAAGCGAAATCGAAATCTCGAAATGTACGATGGCATCAACAGCTAATATTCAAGTAAATTCGTTAAAGCAAGTGAAAATCTACTTTCAAGATTTGGGCACATATTTAGTTAAACCTAATACCCTACCCTAATAATAAATAAGGGGTGAGTAGGGTTCGCGGGGAGAATTGGGTTATGAATGGGGAGAGAAGGGATGAAAGGAGGGTGAGATGGGATTTTAAGGCTACTGCTACAAAAATAATGTATTCCAATTTAAAATGGAGCTATAGTAATACTCATAATAAAAAAAAATCGATCCAACAATCTTCCAAAATCACCTTTGTATGAAATCCCATCTCACCCCAATTACGAGGGACTACGGGGTGAGATGGAATTTCCTGTTCATCGTTAAAGTTATGAAATGGAACTACCCAAAATAAAATAAAACTAAAAAACAAACGTCCGGAACACTTTCAGTTTGCATATGTAAAAATAAAATGTTATCGAGGTTTGAATGTCAGTTTTGCCCCTACTCACCCCATTTTACGGTATAAGACAGTTACCTATCGATAGCAATACATATTTAAAATTGTGTTTTCCGTCCGCTGTAAAACAAAAGCAAACATACCTATAGATCCGGAAACATTCCGTCGTGACGGACTGGAGAATGGAGAACTGTCACAGCGGAAGCGCAAAAAGCTAGCCATTGAACCCCATGAGCCGTGCTGAGCTTTAAGCGCTCGTTTGATTAAAAAAAACGTGATTTAATCGGAAAAGTATTCATTTACTCTTTTGTTTCGGTGTGATTTATCTACATCAGCCGCTCAGGGGGAACGCATTTGGTAAAGCCAGCAGAATTAGCAGGAATCGTTTACAAAAATGGAACGTTACATGTTCAAAACAACCGCCTGAAATATCTTGATAATTAATAATAATATAACCATTCTCTACGGAAGCCTATAATGGGAAATCCGCAAAAAAAAAGTGAGCAGCATAGTTACTCTAACATAAATTCACACACACTCACACATTTAGAGTTAAACCAAGAAAAGTCTGCAGCGATTTTGATAGCCCACGCAGTGCAAGTGTTATTTACACGTCATAAATTTATAGAAGTTTGACGTTTAAAATGACACTTGCACTGCGTGCGTGGGCTATCAAAATCGCTGCAGACTTTTCTCGGTCTGACTCTAGCCTTGAATTTAGTCTCCTGTACTATAGACCAACTATTATATGCGCATCCAATATGTCAAAGATATGATGCCATTTTAATGCGTCACAAACACACGTCAAAAATAAACTTCAAACTATTCAGCAAATAGGCCACAAGGGCACTTTTACACGTCAACATTGAATTTACACAGAAGCAAAAATATAACTGTATATTATAATTAACACATTCATTAAGAGAAAAGAAACATACGAGAACCGAATGAGGCGTCTCACTGCAATTAAATTAAAAAAAGCCTAAAACAAAAACAACAAGTAATATGTTGCTAATAGATAGATTAGACAACATATTATTGTATAAAAGTTTATGTGTTGTCGTCTGCATTTTGTTTAAATATTGTACAGATTATTCGATATACTTTGCCGACTGTACCGAATCCAAAATGGCGCGGATGTTTTTATGGCAGCGATTTCGTCGATTTTAGGATGAATGATGGCAAACGTCCGGCAATTAAAAAAGTTCACACGGCACATTTGGAATTTATTTTGCGCTCTAGCGGACCGCTCGGCTTTTAGCAGTTTGTCCAATGTGTACTACCTATATCGATATATAAAATATACGTATACGGCGCGATTCGGAAAATGAATAAGAGATTCACTAGATATGAAATAGTAAAGATATGTGACGTTCCACTGAAAAGGTACCATTTGGTTTAATATTGGAGCGGCGTTAATAATAGCGTCAGCCCCAGCCGCCATAAGGTACCTTTTGCCGTGGAACGTCACATATCTTTACTATTTCATATCTAGTGAATCACTAATTTATTTCCCGAATCGCGCCCATAGTCAGTTCACAATCAATACATACATCATAATATGGTCAATTCAATAATCATGGAGTTTGAGGAGAATTAAATCATTAATAGGTTTTTTTTTATGAGTTATTTCATTGATTTATGAGTAGGTAGGTAACAATTTTGAAAGTTCGGCCAAAAGTCTGTACCTAGTATGAGTGGGTTTCTGCGCAGTTATTTTTTGTGGACCAACACTGTGCAACACGGTAACATTAGGTCACTTACCATATAGTTACTTACTGTTACACAGTGTTGGCTACAGTTGTTCCACAAAAGTTAACTGCGATGTGGGTGCGCCTTTAAAGAGCAAAAGCGAATTTATCTCCATTCTAGAAACTAAAATTTTGTAACACCTGAAAAGCTCGTAGTGATAAAGGCTTCTCCATCTGCGTTTCAGAAGTTGCGGTATCTGCAAGTCTAACACCTGCGCTGTTATTGCAAACGCTTATGGGGGATAGGCAAGTTGTCGGCGGAGCCATAGAGAAATATAATAAGACAAGAGTGCTCACTCCATACATCAGTTAGACTATTAATGTCAGTGTCTACATCTATTAGCATCGAGTAGCGGAACTATCAGTACTGCTACTTGACAATAGATGTAGCACCGACCGAAAAGTCTTATCTCAACAGCATAAGACTTTCTGGTCGGTGCTACATCTATTGTCAAGTAGCAGTACTGATAGTTCCGCTACTCGATGCTAGATGCTAATAGTCTTTTTGGTACTAAAACTGATGCATGGAGTGAGCAATCTATGTATTTTTTTCTCTATGGCGGATATAACTCAATAATGGTCATGTCACTTTTGACACATGTTTGACACTGACATATCTGATATCTGATCCATATCGTTTCTATATCTAATAGTTGACGTATCTTAAACTTCGAATATGGCTGTTAGTTATCATTCGCGCGTGTATTTCGCTCGTACTTATCCGTACTTCTATTAGCGCGAGCGAGACGCGCAAGAACAAAATGACACCATTTAGATATAATTTTGATGTGAAAATGTAAGGCCTCCAGAACTTAGGACCCTATTTAAAGTGAAACATTTTTTGTTTCGTAGGATCTTTGGCCACGATCTAACAATTAAGACCTTAATGCAAAGCCTTAAACCTCGAGGTAGAGTATTTAAGAAACTTGCATTTTTTTACGTGCAAGTGCCAGTGTTACACTGAATACCAGTAGGTACGGCCGCGCGAATGCATTACTGAAAGAAAAAATAAAGTTTTTAATACACCTCCAGGCGAATCTAAACTGAAATAACCCATTCTTTTATTTAACTGCAATTTCATAATAAATAGTTAATCGCGTAACAGGCACATTTAATGGAAGTAGCCTAAAGTCGCGTAAATACGGTTAATACATTTTAACTATCCGGTGGCGAATGCACTAGTCCCAAAACGCACTATTAGTCAATACACTCTAATTTCGAAAGCCCCTCTTCTCATAAGAAACTAGGCCCAAAATACCATATTTCCAAAAAGGCTCATTCTCGATTTACACGAGAACCATTGAGAACTAGTCCCATAATACACCTTTCCCAAAATACCCCAAATTGTGTTCACCTGTGCGTGGCGTAATACTTTATTCTCATAATGCGTAGGTCTCAAAACACTCTAGTTCCAAAATACCCTATTTTTTTGGAATGTCTCTTTGTGACTGCTTTCAGCCGTAATCATTACCCGTTTGATGCCTAAAATATTTTTTTCAAAAATAGGATTTATTTAATTATTATTTTGAGCTATACAGGGTGTAATCGTTAAGTGTTGCTCGGCGATAGTTCCGTAAATATAGCAGATATCAGAAAATTAAGATAAATAATGCCAATAATGCCATAAATGAGGGTAGTTTCTCGCCCACCTAATTATGATAGTTCCATACACTGCTTTATCAACACAGGCATTAAAACACTCGTGTGTATATTGCCCTTCACTTTCACTATATGCACTTTCGATATCAATTTGAAATTTTCTGATATCTGCTATATTTACGGAACTATCGCCGAGCAACACTTAACGATTACACCCTGTATAGCTCAAAATAATAATTAAATAAATCCTATTTTTGAAAAAAATATTTTAGGCATCAAACGGGTAATGATTACGGCTGAAAGCAGTCATAAAGAGACATTCCAAAAAAATAGGGTATTTTGGAACTAGAGTGTTTTGAGACCTACGCATTATGAGAATAAAGTATTACGCCACGCACAGGTGAACACAATTTGGGGTATTTTGGGAAAGGTGTATTTTGGGACTAGTTCTCAATGGTTCTCGTGTAAATCGAGAATGAGCCTTTTTGGAAATATGGTATTTTGGGCCTAGTTTCTTATGAGAAGAGGGGCTTTCGAAATTAGAGTGTATTGACTAATAGTGCGTTTTGGGACTAGTGCATTCGCCACCGGATAGTATTTTAATGATTAGCCCGCAGTTGCACCGCGGCTCGGCACCGCAACCTAATTAAAGGTTGCGGCGGGCGCGGTTCTAATAACCGATCACGTAGGCGCTACGCCGTAGCACCGCTACGCTGTAGCGCGTAACGGCTACGGTGTCTACGGAGTTCATAATTATTTAACACGTATTCGAACTTCAAGATATTCACAAGACACGCCACGTACTAGATCCATTCTAGATACGTTATAGTTTAGATTTCAACTAGTTCTCTTTTGCAGCGCAATTTGGGCAACCAATGTCACATTTACGATAGATCGTGTTAGATATCTATTAGATGTGAATTAGATCTCTAAGTAATATCTTGTGGAAATCGTTCAAGAGTATCTCCAGAATTGCGGAAATGCCGAATTTGACAGGTTAGATCTTAAACATATCGTTATCGTATCTTGGTGATGTCTAAAAGATATCTAATAGATGTCTATTACAAAATCCGAATCGGGCCCACATACCAATTTGAGCGCACGCGCACCAATGACAGAATGACATCTAACTGATGTCATTCAAGTATCGTGCAGTTCACTCTTACTTGTCTGCACAAGTATTGGCGCAGGCGAGACGCACTATAGCTACATATTTAACAATAATCGTCATCGAAATCGATGAGGAGGACCAAAATATAATATGATTCAAATATCATTCTAATGTCAGGTAAATAAAGGTAATAAAATAAATTTCGCGATAGACCCGTCTATAAATGTGAGTTATAGTTCAGTTATTATAGATTTTGACCTGTGAATAATGAGTTCTCGGATTTTTTTTTGTAGGTCCCTCGGGGGGGTCACTGGGAGTGTAAATTCAAAAAGTAGACTGAATCAGGCTCCTGTGTATATTCGAAAAACGGTTTTTCTTGAATAACTCGGCCATTTTTGATTTTACAGTAAAACCGTGAGGACTTGCTCTCCTCTTCATTTATGCCGTAAAGTTGAAAATAAACGAGATGATGAAAATATTTTGAATTTGTCGCTTTTTTCAAATTTAATTTCCAAAATATCGATCCTAGAAGAAAAATTGTGAGGACCAAACTTGTAGAGAATCAAATTTCCTACATTTTTGCCCTCACGGTTTTACTGTAAAATCAAAAATGGCCGAATAATTATTCGCGGGTAGGGTCGGTTTTTTGGATATAATGACTGGACTATTAATATATGTTCAAAACGCGAAAGTATTAAATAATATATGTTCTTACTCGTTTGGTTAAATACGTGTGATCCGTCAAAACATTTTTAACTTCAAGTGTATATATTAAGTGTTCCAAATAAAGTCCCAGAAATCATTATAACATTAAACATGCATGAACAAACTTAGAAGTTGTTTGTTGTGTCTCTAACTTAGCTCATTATTATTCAAATCAAATGACATATTAAAGTATGAAGGCTCCCGAGGTGTTTATTTGTTCGACATTACACCTGCCACGAATGAATCCAATTAGGCGGAACACATGAAATATTATTACGTACATTTAATTTGGTGATGATTAAAATAATTTTTACTTTTGAATACCTACAAGAGAAATATATCCCATCAAAAACATTACATGTAAAAAGGTGCAAGTCTCGCAACGCTTTTACTACTTACAAAAAAGTTTTGAGATATACTTAATGTGAAACCAAGTCGGTTATTTTATTTTAATCAGTGCCAGGGGGAGTTAAAACCGTATCAATAAGATATCTTTAATTTTTAATACGTTTAATGACTTGGCCATCGCACGGCTGCATAATGACATAAAGATCATCGTCACCTATTAAAAATAATTCTAATTGAACATAACGCTAGCGCTAATTGCAGTTTGAGCATTACACATTATTTAAGAGTACGGTACGAGTAAATCATTATGTGCGATTGCCAAGTCATTATCTGGGGGCACGGCAGTGCCCCCGCCAAGTCGAACGCGAAGCAAACACTGCCGTACCATCCTTTACTGGAACCATTTGAGAACCTCTGGATAAGACCAGAACGCAGAAATTTTCGTCATCCAGTAAGCTATAATCACATACTTAAAATCCAAAATTTCATGTCTGTAGGTCATTTAGTTCCGAAGTTAAGCGAAAGCAAAGTTTTTTTTTTTTTTTATTATTAAAAATGGGCTTACTCATGGCCACAGACTAGCCGAGGTGAAGACGTGGCCTACGATGGAGCGAGTCTGCCCAGAAGGTGCCTGTTCACCCTTGATTTAAAGGTTGCCGGGTTATATGAGCTCGGAAATATAGACGCCGGCAAGGAATTCCATTCCTTGGCAGTGCCCATAAGGAAAGAGGAAGCAAAGCGCTTCGTGCGGATTCGTGGAATATCTACCAAGTAAGGATGGAAACCGGCCGTGCGTCTAAAAGTCCGATGGTAGAATGGGGACGGTGGAATAAGCTCGTGTAGCTCTTGAGCACACTCCCCGAAGTGCAATCTGTAGAACACCGATAGACTGGCGACTTTCCGCCGATGGGCCAAAGACTGAAGCTTACCCGTTAGCTTCTTGTCACCAATCATCCTCCTGGCTCTGCGCTCCACTGAGTCTAAAGCGGCGAGTTGATATTTAGCTGAGCCGTCCCACAGGTGGCTGCAATACTCCATACACGATCGGACTTGAGCTTTATAAAGTGTTAGAAGCTGTCCAGGTGTGAAGTATCGCTTCACCTTATTTAGGACGCCCAGCTTTCTGGCCGCAGTCTGTGCTTTAGATTCAATGAAGGTGCCGAAGTTGAGAACTGAACTCAACTCCACGCCGAGGAGTTCCAAGCTGTCAGTAATAGGTACAGATGCACCTCGGAAAGAAGGAGTCAGTTCGAATGGACTCCGTTTTGCGGAAAACAGACACGCCTGCGTTTTGGAGGAATTGAACGCGACCAGATTGTCGTCCCCCCACTGGGAAACGAGACTAAGGGTCAGGTTCATTCGCTCAACCATGGCCTCTCTCTGTGACCGTATCTCGTCCCTGCTGTCCCCTGAACTAGCCAAATATCTCTCAACAACCGTACTGTCGTCTGCATAACCTACAATGCTGGGTTGCAGCATGTCGTTAATGTGGAGCAGGAAAAGGGTTGCGGAGAGAACAGACCCCTGAGGAACACCGGCGTCAATGGCCATGAGGTCAGAAGAGCAGCCATCAATGACTACTCTGATCGACCGTTCACTCAAGAAGTCAGATAGCCAGCTACAAAAGTCAGCAGGGATGCCATATGCAGGAAGCTTGCTAAGGAGACTTGCGTGCCAAACCCTGTCAAAGGCCTTCGAGATGTCCAGTGAAACAGCAAGCGCTTCACCGTTTCTCTCGATGGCCTCGCCGCAGCAGTGTGTGACATACGCTAAAAGATCCCCAGTAGACCGACCCCGGCGAAAGCCATATTGACGGTCACTGAGCAGATCTTTTTCTTCGAGGTATGTCAGCAACTTGCCATTAAGTTGCCATTAAGTTTCGCATTTATGACACTCACTCACTCACTCATGATCATCAGAGTAGAACTAGTACTTCCCATAAACTCAGAGAGCTGAAATTTGGTACAGAGTTAGGGTTTAATGGCCACATAAAGGGAAAACCTAAAATATTGCAATATCAGTCACGTTTTAAAGATCTAAGAACTGCATAAGTAAGTTTGTAATCCCATATAAATATATGATATTACAAAGTTACTGTTGCAGTTCCTACAAATAGTAGGTAAAGTAAAAGTACACTACGATGTACGATGTGAGTATGAATGAAGATATGTTTAGTTAAGATATGTGTGTGTAGTATGGGTATGAGTACCCGAAAAGAAGGACTGCCTACAAAAAGAGATGAGATCCCATCAAAAACATTACATGTAAAAAGGTGCAAGTCTCGCAACGCTTTTACTACAAAAAAGTTAAGTAGATCTTTTTTGTTATTGAAGGCTCTTTTAGCCATAGCGATTCTTTGTCTGATGTCCTCGGTGCACCTAGAGTCATTGGTTATTACGCTTCCTAGATATTTGTATTGCTTGACTTGTTCTATTGGTTTGTCCTGTAATATGATGGATTTGTAAACTTTTGGGCGTTTAGATGCTGTCATGATGTTTTTTGATACTGTAAAAGTTTTCGTTTTTTTGAAATTTATTTTAAGTCCGAATTCATTGAAAACTTCATCCATTTTTGTAATTAGTTTTTGTAATTCACCTCGGTAATTGGCAAATGCCGCGATATCGTCCGCGAAACGTATGAAATGATTTTTTTCCCCATTTACTTTAACCCCTCCCAAGTCTGACTCTATTATAATTTTTATGGCTTGCTCTATGAAAATGTTAAAGATGAGTGGTGATAATGGACACCCCTGTCTCACTCCTTGTCTTATTCTGGCTTTTCCTTTTTCTTCTCCTATTTCGATAATGGTCTCCTGGTTCTTGTATAGTTCATAAATGATCTTCCTGTCCCTGTAGTCAATTCCAATTTCACGCAGGATTCCCATCATCTTCTTCCAGTCCACCTTGTCGAAAGCTTTTTCGAGATCAATAAAAGCTATGTGTGTGTCTAGGTTTACCTCTAGTCGCCTGTCAACTAAAACTCTAAGAGCTAATATATAAAAGAAACGATATTACAAATCACAATCTTAAAAGTAAACATTCACAACACAATCTTAACATTCAGTCATACAGACTGCCTGTAAAGGCAGATTATTCCCTTTGGAAGACTTTAAGCTTTGTGTGTGCTGATTAACTTTAACTTTACTTGAAACTTCAGATTTTCCTTAAGTCTCGAAAGTGAGAGTTCCTCCAACCAGGGATCGGATACCGATATTTTTGTATGGGAACGAAAACGGTATTTTTTCGTTCTTTGCTAATTATTTCATTTCTAATTGGGCAATCTAATAACGACTTCATTATCTAAAAACACAACTGAGCCCTACATTTCGAGTATAAAATAATTATAACACTTTAAACTCTCGCGTTTTGTACACATATTTAATTTCACAAACGGGTCTACCGCGATATATTTTCATTATTTTTACCTTAAATTCCGACGTTTCAGCTGAGTTGCACCAGCTGTGGTCACGGAAAGACGCACTCACTCAAAAAGACTCAGCTGAAACGTCGAAATGTATACCTTATGTAGGTTATAGGTTATAGGTATTCGCGGGCTTGGTTTCCGCAACTCGACGTCATATTATTGCGCCTATTTTGCGTGATGGGTTGGCAGCCTATTGTCTACCTTATGTAAAAACAATGAAAATATATCGCGTTAGACCCGTTTGTGAAATTAAATATATAAAATAATTCGAAAAGTATGGTTATTTCGAATTTTTTGCAGGCTCCAACGTTATAACAATCTACTGTGTCTTTTAATTTTCTTAAACCACAAAAAAATCATACCGGGAACCGTATTGAACACATACCCTGATTAAATAACCCGTACCGACAGATCAGCAGACACACAATAAATTTCACTGGCGCAGAGTAATAGCAATCCGGACGGTACTCGCTTAGCAATGGATTATACGCGACAATGGAAGAACCGACGAAGATTGATACACCGCGCGCGCCATCCATCAAACTACGGCGCCGGGCCAAACAATGACTCGAACAAGCTAATAATTTCTTTCATTAATCCTTGCTCGAGCAATTTAAAGAATGGCTAGTACCCAAGTTTCTTATGGCTACAAGTTTAAATAGGTCTGATCTTGGCGCGTAGGCGCGCAGTTTTTGCCAAAATACATAATTTTATTTTGTCGCAATTTCTGTTTTTCCGACGCGTGCTCTATAAACTTCAGTGAACGACTTCTTTGAATCCATTGCTAACCGTAAAGCGGGCTGATTCTGATTCAATTATTTAAGGTTTTGATACGACCTTGACGACTGGTGTGCGCAATTTAAATCATCAGAGCCCTGTCTCATAAAGCATCTCGTTCGCACTTATTGGTGCGCATGAGATACCAAATGGCATCTATAATTAATTGTAAAATAAGAATCGGCCTCCTGTGATACTCGTACGCGTATCTTTTTAATGTGAATTAATTTACGATCCTTAATAATGGCAACAGCATTATTTTTTTCGTTAAAAAGAGGAGAATTCGTATTTTACACGTGCCTCTTTAACAAAAGGTCTTCGATTCGTGTAGGTCGTAAAAATGTTAATTATATTAAGGTCACAGAGACGACCTCCAGACGCTATCGACGGGCTTACATACACTAATTGTGCTCTTCTAAATAAATCATTTTATAGGTAAATTTCATTATTGTTCTGAATTGTTTATACATTAGGGCTCCACTTCGTGAAAGTCCCAAATTATAATTTTAACACACATACATTACACCAGCCAGCCTATTATGGATAGCTTTATCCATCTTTATCCACGTGATAAAATAACTGTCACTGTTTAACACCGTGGGAAAGAAAGTGACGGATACCGTTTTATCACGCTGTCACGTAGACAAGAACGACCATCATATCCATACAGTATTCATTTACGTTTCGTAAAATGACGATTGCTTTTCGGGTCATAATGATCATCAATATCTCCTAATGGCCACTGTTTGCACCATTCACTAACAGTTACCATGGTTACCAGTACAATTAGACCGTGGGTTAACCGGTTAACCGTTAGTGGTTAGTGTTACCGGGTTAGTGGATTTGCATAGTGCAAATAATTTATAACTAAGGATTAAAACATGACCGATTTCAGCACGGCAGACTAACGGCTGACAGACTGCCGTATTCGAACTTCAAGATATTCACAAGAGACGACACGTACTAGATCCATTCTAGATACGTTATAGTTTAAATTTCAACTAGTTCTCTTTTGCAGCGCAATTCCGGCAACCAATGTCACTTTTACGATAGATCGTGTTAGATATCTATTAGATGTGAATTAGATCTCTAAGTAATATCTTGTGGAAATCGTTCAAGGGTATCTCCAGAATCGCGGAAATGTCAAATTTGACAGGTTAGATTTTAAACATATCGTTATCCTATCTTGGCGATGTCTAAAAGATATCTAATAGATGTCTATTACAAAATCCAAATCGGGCCCAGAGGTAGGCTTCTGATATCGGTGCACATGATTTTTCCCAGCGCCCTACATCGACAAAAAAGGCGCACGGCATCAGACTCAGACGGCGCAGCGTCGCCCCAGGCTCCTCGCCGTAATGAAGCAAGCTTTGTACCACCAGATGGGAATTACAGATACGCACCGCCCCGAGCGAGGAGCGTTCACAACTGTGATTGGTTTAGTGCGAGCACAAGTAATCGGACGCCATAAACTTGCCACTATTGTTTTATTTGCGCGCTCTGATTAAAGTTTTCTATTTCCTTTATAGTTCTTTTGATTCTTTTATTGTTTGATAATCTTTTTGTACGTTCTATTTCATTTTTATCTGACTAGCTACCTTTTTATTTTAAATTGGTACATTCTTTCTACTTTAGACCGATTTCACAATTTGTTAAAGCTGTAATAGGTCCTATTTGTTTGAAAGTTTTGATCCTGATGCTCAATATCAGTACTCCCAGGTCACAATTCGTATCATAACAAGAAATCAGAATCAACTTTCTGATTCAGTAATAGTTAAAAACAGAGGGCGCCACAAGCCCTCAGAGAATTGTCATATACTTGGAAATTTCGACCCATGCCACCGTGACCGGATGGCCGAGCGGTCTAGGCGTCTGTCGCTTAAACAGAGGATGCTGGTTCGATTTCAGCTCCGGACACTGTAGGCCTTGGTATTTTTTTCTTCGTATATGGCATTTATTTCGGTTTACAGTTTAAATAGTTTCTACTCTAAATAGTGTCTACTTGAAATAACACAAATTAAAATATTTTTCAATAAAGTAATTTAATTTGTTCTAAGACTTTAAAACTCGTTTATAATTTCTATTTGTAACGAGTTTACGTGCAAATATTAAGGTGACAGTCCATTTCCAACCGCAGCTGCACTACTGTTCATTTTACTATGGAAATTGACAGTAACAGCGACGCGTTCAGTACCAGTAGTGCAGCTGCGGTCAGAAATGGAATGTTACCCTTAGGGCGGTTACACACTACGTCCGATCCGAATCAGATCCGAACCCGTGAAAATATGGTCCGTTATAGCCGTAGAACTATTTCTATGGTAAGTTACGCACTACATCCGATCTCCGTCGTCCGATTTCTTTCCGTCATTCTAGAATCTCGATTCCGGAGAAGATGTTTGACGGACCGAAGTAGCCTTAGTATTATTTGTATGAACGCTCGCGCACTGTGTCCGAGTTAAAGCCGAGCTGCGTACGATCAGAGAGGCAGCGGGGCGGGCCGGGTATTCGGATAGGACTAGTGTGTAAGCCAATATACGAATTCGGTCCGAGTTAGACATATTTTCACGGGTTCGGATAGGAATGGTGCGTAAGCGAATATCCGAATTCGGTCCGAGTTAGACCCTTATTTTCACGGGTTCGGATAGGACTAGTGCGTAAGCGAATATCCGAATTCGGTCCAAGTTTTCTAGACCCATATTTTCACGGGTTCGGATCGGATTCGGATCGGACGTAGTGCGAAACCGCTCTTAGGCTAAGTGGAGCTTGGTGTAGTCACTTTGTGGGAAACTACCACAAAGAAATAAATAACTAGCAGAGAAATTAATATATCTATTGAATTCTGTGTATTATGAATAAATGATGTTATTGAATTCTAATAGTAATAAAACATGTACTAGTCAGATTGGCATAAATATATCAGGCCTTAGCTTAGCGGCCAATATTCGCCGGCCTGTAGGTAAGCATACTAAAGAGGTTTGCACATTTTTTTTTCTCAGCCTATTTGTGTGTCCCACTGCTGAGCAAAGGCCTCTCCCCTGGTTCTCCACGACTCCCGATTCCGCGCTTCTTCCGGCCAGTTGTTAAGGAACACACACACACACATACACACACACACACACACACATTTTCCACATTTTAAATGGCATAATTCCACAGTACCTACCTATTTATTCATGTATTTGTACTATAATAGTATAATAACTCACGAGCAAAATCCTTCGGCAGTCTAACTAATATATGGCCGGACTAGATTGACGCCCTGAATTCGTCGTCGTCACAGAAAAAATGGCTACAGTCCAAATATGGAAATGCGATAGCCTAGCGTATAATTCAGTTACATTACATTTGACGGATCACTGGGACTCGATCGTGAAGTATTGGACGAGTGACAAAATGAACCTAGAAATAGAAAACAGAGTTATTATTTTGTTTTGTTCATTTTATGAGACAGATTTGCTTTTATATACAAGTATATACGTGCAAAACATAGTATACGTTAATGCATTGTTTGCTTGTCCAATATTTGATCAAAATATCTACATGAAAAAGCTACCGAAGGCAAAAACAAAACCGCCTTTCAGTTAATAAAAATGTACGGAAATCGGTGGTTAGCATTTTTATTGTGTTATATGTAAAAACCGTGTTATATGTAAAAAAAAACATGTTTAAAAGTAATTACGTTGTCTAAATTTAAAGTAACTTAGAAATCCTCTTATTTAACTTTTACGCCACTGAACCATATCTTTTAAGTATTCGGTCGCATTGGTGTTCCACATTGTATTTCTTACATTGTGACAGTTATCGTCCTCTGTTTCAACGTAAATACTCGCAATTGCTACAGTCTATTGTTTAGCATTTTAGTCCACTAGCCTCCAATAGGCCATTAGGCTCGATCATAGACTAGGAATCCTCTAGACGGAGTTTAGAGCAATTATTTCATGAAACCGATGCTGCCAAATATACGGGGGTGTGGGGGGACGAGGTGAGCGAATCCCGTGCTGTGATTGGTCCGTTCAAAGACACGGACCAATCACGGCACGGGATTGACTCGAAGATGGAGTAAAACTACCGTATAAGTGGCAGAGGGGGTAGCGTTACTATGCTCAGTCTAGAGGATGTCTTGTCTGTGGGCTCGATAGTCCATTTCCTGTTCCAGTGGCGCAGTGTGAACGGGGCTCCGAGGGCCACACATGTTCGGGATGTGTTCGTTCGCACGCCTTCGACACGGCTCCGAAAAGCTTTTTGTTCTTTCCATTAGACCTAAACTACCGACGGAAATTTGAGTTTTTGTCACAACCTTTATGTATATTTTTAGAGTTGAATACGATTGTATAGGATCATAATAATGTAACACGCATAATAAGCAGCTGAATTTAATCTATTGGAACTCAAAGTAAATTATAAACATGAATTGAAAGTGAATATAGTCAACGGTACCTTAATCGTTAAACCACGCTAAATATTGTACATAAGTACCTACGTTATCTAAATAAAAAAGGCAAATTATCGCTCAGTAACTTCCTAGGTAGGTAATTTCTCTCTAGAAATCAATGTTCAATATTAGCGTTATGAAACGAAACGTCCAATGAAAATACATTTTAAATAGCTCAACAATTTAAGTCCCTTAAGGATGACTCACGCTAGACCGGCCCGGGGCCGGGCCTAGACGTCCAACTTGTCGTTTTCTATGACGGCTGATCGGTGATCACGTGGTGCCTTCCATAGAAAACGAAGCGCCCGCCGGAAGCTCCGGCCCGGCCCCGGGACGGTCTAACGTGTCATCCTTTACTGTATGTTCAGCATCATTAAAAACGAAAAAATGAATACCTATGGACATTTTAAGTACCTATTTCTCTCGGTGTATTTGATATCTCAGTGCTTTCTTGATATTTCAAAAAAAGTAGGCGTTGGCATAAATACTTTCCATAAGTTTTATCCTAACATTGGTAAATCTGCAGAGACCGAACATAAACAAAATCGGAAGTGTACGTACGTTATTCCGACTGTTTATGTGACGTCAAGATACATTGACACTTATTGGTGTTGTCACGCGGAGAGGCTGTTTACTGAGTGCGTGATGGATGACGCAGCATCGGGACGGAATCAATCTTCGTCGCCAATGTTATCAAGCAGAACAAAGTTTGGCGGGATATTAAAAGTGCACCCGAGACGTGGGAATTTAGGATGCTCCAGTTTTATGGAGTTTTAAAATTGTTTGCGCTTTTGTTTTACGATTAGTAGAGGCTAATCGATTTAAGGAGAATAGGACGCGCGCTTATAGTCAAATATAAGTACAATATTAACGCATGAGTTTAATCACGAACCAGTGAAAATTCTGTAGCTGTGGATACTTATAATTTATTTAACGTATTTTCCACATTCATTTAAACGAAATCAAAAATATTCCATAAAATAATATTATCCTCAATAGATCAAATATGAATTAAAGTGTAACAAAATAAATACTAGCCCAGTTAAATGATCCAAGAGTTGATTCTCAAATATATTTTACACATCCATTTATGTACAGTAAATATGTCATTTATTCAAAAGTTTTGAAGTCATAGATAACCGTAACATATCTGTTTACAAATAGGTATGCAACGTTAAACATTTCATCGATGCTTTTATTTATCGTGTGCGATAACTTAATCAAACGCACACAGATAGAACAAATAGTCATGCAAACTCCGTGGGGTTTTATGGATGGCGATATTGGGTGCGGTGCCGGAAGCCGGGGCTGCCCGGATTTATGGTGCCGCTTCCGGTTCCAGCGTACGCATCATATCGATTTGCCGCATTTTACACTGAAAAAAAAAATTGTTGATTGAAAAAAAAATTGCCTTGAATACTGTGGCACATACACGAAAAATTATATTGCTCAATAATCCAGGGATATGGCCTAAATTACTATCGCGTAAAACAGAGTACCTAACTCACTTTATATATTATCCTTTCTGAAAAAATAAATACATCCCTAAATTATTCATGTAAATAAGGACTAAAATACAAATACGTTGATTCGCCATGTTGTAGGTTACTCGCGTGAGGCATGAGACCAAAAGATCAATTCGAGACAATTCCAAATATGTATAGAAAAAAATATTTCTAACACCTTTAAAATAACACATATTTTTATATTAATAATACTTTCACGCACTTTATTAGCACAATCACCGATTGAACCTTACGAGTACACAAAAGCAATCATTTATCAAGAGAATAGCATTCATTCGTACCGAGCGAGCACAAGCCTTTGCTATATTTCCATGGGAGTCGTTTAAAAGTAAATTGTAGCAATATTTTCAATGTAATGGCCACCTGAAGGTTGTAAAAACGTTTCAGATGGGCCTGCAATGTATTTGCAGTTAAAAATATAATTTGCGGATTTATGGCCTCTTGAAAAAATATTTCGACGTTCTTGTGTTATAAGAGTGAAGGTTTTATGATTTATCTTTTTACAGCAACGAACGAAGTATACTTGAATTCGTTGGCGTTTAATATACCTATTTAAAGGCATTACTATACTATACTATATTTTCCAATAATGTCAGTCTGGCCATCATAAAAATCAGTAACATTAACTATAATAGTATTTTATGCAACCGTTGTTTAAGAGACGAAAAAAGTCGAGTGGCGTGAGTAACAATTTGAGGCGAAGCCGAAAATTGTTAATAAAGAAGCCACGAGTATTTTTTGACTCAGTTAAACAACGTTGCATACAATACTTTTTCTACGACCAAGCACTTACTTCGAAATAAAATTGTAAATTTAACAAATATTTTTAATTCAAGAAGTAGCAAAAATGGAGGATACGGGCGGGAAAAGCATGAATGAATGAAATTTAAAAAAAAACATGTCTATGGTTCACTTATTTGTCAGAGATGACATTTAAAATAAGGTTGGCAACACTGTATTTCATTCAATATTTTTTAAATGGTAACCACGGTGGTGGACCACGAAGTATTGTAAAATCGCCAAAAAGATACTGCGTGTATAAATAAATAAATATTATAGGACATTATTACACAAATTAAATAAATACCCTTACTGGGATTCGAACCCAGGACCGCGGCTTCACAGGCAGGGTCACTACCCACTAGGCCAGACCGGTCGTCAAACACACACATTCTTTTTTGGGGCATAGACTAAAGACTTGTCTTGACAACTATAAGGTAGGGTTTTAAAGGTGTGTGCACGACCCTTTAAATGACAAATAAAAGTACGGGAGTAGAAAAACAATGTAAGATGATAAAATAGGTGTATTTTTTTTACAAATGAACCATACTCTGAATAAAACCATATGTAACAAGTAGGTGAACAACAAGCTCTGTTACTAACCGATACAGTTCGGCAGTGTATCTTGATAGACTAATCCTGTTTAATTGGGCACATAGCTCGTGAAACTAAACGTTCTAGCCCGGATAATCCACCGGCACCGTCAGGCTGAAAGTATTCAGGTAGAATCGACCCGGAGCCCGGTTCAGATCTAACAACTTGTTACGGTTTTGATCTTATTTTGATAGAAAGGCAGACTGGTAGAGAATGCTTTTGGCATTAAGTCCGCCTTTTGTACGATAAGTTTTTCTTTTGTGCAATAAAGTATAAATAAATAAATAAATAAAAGAAAGAAACGAAAGAAAATACATTTATTTACGTCAAACCAAACCAGTTAATTAATACGACCTTGAAGATTCCTTACGGTGATTGGTGCACGCGATATGAAGTGAGAGTCGTTCGTGAGATACGCGCCAATCACCAAGACGTCAAGGTAGTATCAAAACCAGTTTACGACCGTAACAATTTGTCACATCTGAATTGGGCTGCAGGTAGAATCGACCCGTGGCCGGAACCAAACTAACGAACCCTCAGCATCATGACTATTCATGGCTTGGGTATCAACTTTATAGCAATTAGTATTAAGGTTTCACCTTGACATTTTCGTGATAATTTATTAACTTACTTATAAGTATATACGTAATCTGCTTCGACATAGGGAGCGGTATTCTGATTAAATTCTAATTAAATTTATAAAGCGTTTCAAAACTGTCATCCATGTACGGTTTTTTCTACTTATATTATCTAGTGCCGCCTACTCATAAAAACGGCTGTCATTTTAAAACGCTTTCATACTCTTATATAGTTATAACAGTCAATTCGTCTGAAGTGATACCGTCAAAAATGGCAATTAAGCCATTCGTGCGCTTAAAAAATATGTTTCTGATTTGATAGTATGTGATACTCTTGAGTGCATCTCGCTGGCGCTTATTTATTAGTACGAGCGCGACACATAGAGCGTACTATGATCTACCACTTATCTCAGGCGGTTGGTAAAGAGGTTGCGCGGTGATTTTCTAGTAGAAGGCAGCGGAGTTGTGGGACTAAAACTAGTTTATATATTCTATTTTTAATTACGTAACATAATAAATATCAGCTCCATGCAGCCTAGCCAGAGGGCAGAGGCCAGTCCGTAGCTCACCATAATAAATTTATACCAACCGCTTCAAAAACGGTAGATCTATAGGTATTTAAAAAATCAAATCGGAACGGGTAGACCTAGCATTAACATTTACACATCTTCTAATATTTACAACGTAATTCCTAAAGATTAGAAGACGCTTTTACGGGAACAAGTACTCATTATTTCTCAAAATGAGCGTAAAGTACTGAATGTCGTCGAGGAATATCATCAATTTTGCATTATTTCGACTTTTCTTGTGGGAGCGCTCTTAACGTCACCGGAGTGCCAAGTCATATTGAGACAATTGACTCAACTCACCAGTGACAATGTGCTAAGCTAACCTAAAACGAATTTCATACCTTCCTTTAATATAAAAATATGTAGTATCGCTCTTAGACATCTGCTTGTAAAAATTAGTTAAGTCTGGCATTAACCCTTAAATGCATGACTTTTTCTTTTTGCCCGAAATTAATATATGTATCACATAATTGTTTGCCGGTTCTAGGAAAAATAGTAAAAAAAAAATATAACTTCGCTTTTCACTGCGAAATCAGTGTTAGAAGTTGAATTGGCTAAATCATATTTATGTAAATATGTAATTTTCAGTAATAGATATATGAAATTTTTTACTACCATTAGAAAGGTACACTATTTGTGATATACCTATGATAAAGTTTGTAAATATAAAATAATTGCAAACCCCGAAAAATCTGCCCAAAATCACATACTAAAAATCATCATGTTCCAGGTTTTCCGACATTTCGTCTATAAACAAATGTAATTTTTATAAATTAAAATACTGCGTAAATTTATGTAATAATTCGGAAAGTTTATTAGTTTTACTATTGAAATAATATACAGGAACAAATAGAATTTGTTTAACCATTAATCTGTGAGCTGTCTAATGCTTTGTAGACATTTGGCAACACTATGCATTTAAGGGTTAACAGGTTTATGAAATGTGAATGCCGCGTTAGATCCGCCGCTGGTGGTTGTTAGCAGCGTGGTGCCGCCCACGGCTGCCAAATGTCGCTCATTCGGGTCAACGCGGCCGATAGCATCGCTTCGCCGCATGCGCTATCATAGCCTGTCAACCAGCTATTCTAAGTTTCCTTTTGAGAATTTTACATCCATTTTACCTGAACTATAACCGCGAAAATCGAAGTTCGTAAACTGTGGGCATTTTTCTGTGTCACTCTAATTACGCCTTCATTGGAGTAAAAGAGAAGGATCCCCGCAATTTGCGAATTTCGGCTTTCGCGGCAGCCCCTGTGTTCACAAAAATCAGAGGCTTAAATGGATATTTTCGAAAACCCAATATTTAAGGTAAACTTTCTTGCTCTAACATTTCTATTTATTAAAAGCATTAGCGTAAATGACAAAGAAATAACGTAGTTAAAAACTATAATTACTCTTCATCAAATAGTTGATTAAATAGTACTACGAAATTTAACTATGTAGTTCATTTCACGCACGACTTGCGCCAAATAGCGTGAACGATCTTCAAGGTCGTATTAAAATAAGTCTGAATAGGGCTTACGGTCAAAAGGGCAATAAAAAAAAAAAAAAAAAAAAAAAATTAGAAAAAAACTATTTTTCTTTCATAACATTTAATATACTTTATTTTTGGAGTAACGGACAGATGGTACCTAAGTCGATTAGTTTCAAAAACTTTCTAGAGCACTAACATCAAAACTTTACCACTTCAAAAAATTAGGCTAAATGTTTCCAAACTAAGTGAAACTTTTAATATCATTACACATTCCTACGTAACTGTCTAGCTCCATTATAAGCATAAATTAAATTACAAAACTTATAATTGTGTTGGCGGCTACAAAACTCATTATACGCGTCTGAAACACTCTTGTATTAGGTTTCAAGAGGGAACTAAGATATGAGGTCTGAAGTATTATTACAAGGTATCGGTGGCTAACTTCAAATAATTCATTTCATTTTCGCTAATTCTTCCTCAAAATAATTTCCTCTTAATTGTATTCCTCAAACGATAATAACTTTTGACTAACAACTTTTAAAAATTATTAAATCTTTTTCATACAAACTAAATATTATTTTCAATGCACGCTGTAATCAGTGTTTTTGACGTTGCCTGTCACGCATTAAACATAACATTATTTGCAATACATTATAAATTATAATTAAAGGTCGCTGAACAAATGTTGGCCAGTTTGAGAAGTACAGCCTACAATTTAATTTATTGCTCCTGTTTTGCAACACTCTGTACTCGTATATGTAATTAAGAATAAAATGAGAAAGATACTACTACCTACCTACTACCTTTGAATAAGAAATGTTGTTGTATCTATTGTCGGCGACCTATGTTCATCAGTATACTTTAGTAAATATTAGTTGAACAATTTAACATTTCATTTATAATTGAACATATTATGTGGCTTTCCATCAGAGAAAGCCACACATATAAGCTCCGTGAAAAAAATTACATGACCTATCCGTTAACACGACGACGCAAAGTCGGATATCCATAATCTGATAATTCTATTTCCGAAATCTGACGGAAAAACTCGGCAGCTGATTGGCTATTGCATTTTTTGTCGCCATTTTATATCAGCCAGCGCCATCTGTCGGCGTCGGGCGCAGATGTCGCTGCGGGCCGTAACTAACAAATGAGTTCGGCCCTCCGGGAAATTAAAAATAGTTTCACAGTTTCTCCACGAATCAAAAACACTTGCCGAACTTTCGCCAATATTGAACTGAACTTTGCGGCTTTGAAACTTGTTTTAATAACAAGAATAATTAATATTCCGACATCTTAAGTTTTCAATGGAATAGTTTCGGTTACTGATGGCTTTACGATATGTTGTAGCCTAATGGATGAAATGCTTGCAAAGTATGTTAAAGTGATGACTGGCTGGAGATTCGTTTGTCACAACGACCGAACCAAGAGGGCAAATTTGTAAGTATTGCATCGATTCCAGCTTCCTGAGTGAGACTAATGGCGTGAAATGTTCAATTCAACATTTATTTTAACGCTAAATGCAACACCGCGATAAACGTATCTATAATTATTCAGCAGACAACGCGCCCATTGACTAATCATGCCAAAATGACTTCGTCACTCATTACCAACGATAATTAAGGAATCAAATTCCCGTCGGCTCGATAGTCCAAATTAATATTCCAATTTCAAACGCAAATATCGGGTTTAATCACCGCTGTCTGAGTAGGCCTTGACGCTTTTCGAAACCTTACGAAAATACGCTTCATAATCACATTAATTTTGCAATCGTCGATTTAATATTCATATTTTGGAGCGACAGATCGATATCTGTATTTTGGAAGGGCCGATAATGTCGTCGTCTCCGTGCATTGCTTCCTGTTACCTGGAGCCAGGAATTGATGTTCATAGAATTCGGGGAGATAAAATAAATGAGCAGCGATATCAGAGCGATTGGTTCTATTATTATTATTAACATAAAAATATGTTTATATGGCGTACCCAAAGTATGTATTTTACTTCCAAATATCGTCAGAGCTACATTTCAAGAAGTAAACGTTTTCTTTTACCGTTTAAGCATTTTTAGCAAACGTTAGCATTAGCACTAGGTATATCAATATAGTTTTCACCTCAGCAGCTCGAACAAGGGTACTTTGCTACTTAAAAACAGTGAGCAAAATCGCATTTTGCTCACTGAGTAAGACAAAATTAACAAAATGTGATTTTGCTCACTGTTTTTAAGTAGCAAAGTACCCTTGTTCGAGCTGCTGAGGTGAAACTAGGGTTTCAGATCCGGATATCCGGATATCCGAAATATCCGGATATCCGTCAAATCTAAGATCCGGATCCAACGTCTCATAGGATCCGGATATTTCGGATCTCACGGATCCGTTAAATATTGCATTGGTCGCGTTATTGGTACGCGATAACGTCATAAAATAAGTACAAATATTGCTTAAACTAAACAGTAGTAAAAGTAAGTCTTAAAACGAGCTACCTGCATGCCTCCTGACTGGAATAAGGGTAAATATTTGTATGTTTTAAAGTTATTGTTATCAGGATTTCGCTCAGTCGCCTTTGGGTCGTCTACCTGGAACTTCATTAGTGCTTGTGCGTGTTGTTATCAGTGACTTTATTGTGTTATCGTGTCCGTTCCCAGTCTTCTGTTAACATAAATAACATGTGCTTGATGTGCTGCTAACTGAGTAACTAATATTGATATTTTTTTCTCGTTATTAAGAAGCTGTAGCCCAAATTTCTTAATTTCCCGAAACTTTTGTAGTAATTTCACATTATTTTGCAGTAATTAACTGGATTTATATATACCTATAATGGAAGATTGTTGTAATGGGGACTGAATAAATGAGTTAGATACTTTTTCTAAGCCATTTTTCTCAATCTAACGACTGAAGGTATAGCTATTTTACCAAGGTAAAGGAAGTACGTTTTTTAATAGTATAAATTATATCACACCACACCGGTATAAAATAATAAAAGTACATAAATGTAACTTTTTCTCCATTTTCTATTTTGTGAGCTTATAATGGCAAATTTAAGAAAAACCGCCGAAGTTAAAGCGGTGTTTTTAGGCACCTTTAGAATTAATTCTTCTGAGCAGATATATATAGTGACTTAATTTTCAAGAACAAACTTAAAAATGTTTTACTACAGATGGCTTATTACACTATTGACGAATATTTCCATAATATTCATTGACCCACTACTACAAAAAACAAACCACAAACTAATGTACCTAACATTTTTTTTTTGATATTGTACCTACTTGTATTATTGCCTGTACCTATAAATTTGTATGAATGTATACTTGTTGTGACATATCTTGTAAATATTTATAACCCCATTTCTGACATGTAAATGAAATTTGCTTTTATCAATAAATGTTCTGATTCTGATTCTGATTCTGATTCTGATAGAAATAAATTTGCTTTAATTACTTCATTTTTGGCGTTTTCGGTTACAAATCGACTACGGCCTCCTAAAAAAATGCATAATATTAATAATAGGAATACCTAATTAAGACTACACTGAATATCTTATTATACTTATTTATATCGTTTTGAGATAATAATAATAATTATTAATAATTGTAATTAACTAAAATATGAACATTTTACATTTTACTAGCTGTTCGTTGTATGTAAGTTCTAAATTTCGTCACCTTTCTTGATACAGATCCGTATTATCCGAATTATCCGGATATCCGGATCCGTCAAATTTTAATATCCGAAATATCCGGATCCGAAAAATTGACGGATCTTGCAAACCCTAGGTGAAACCTTAATTGTTGGTATATCTTAAGAAAACATGAGTGAATAGGTAAGTGATGAAGAAGGAATACATTTTTCGGGTTCTCTAATATGTTCTCACTGCTGAGGTGAAACGTTTTGTGAACTACACGAGATCAAAGTTATTTACATCTCGTGCGCTTTTGAGTCCCTTACTACGCTCAAGATTCTAAATTAGATTAGTATAGAATCTTTGGCTTGCACGGGACTCAAAATAAGCACTCGAAGAAATATCAAACTTTGATCTCTTGTTGTACAAATAACTATTTTATTACAAAATAAATCAGTATAAATCGTTCCATCCACATCGTAATCCGGCTAATACCTAGTAGCTATAAATTTTCCACTTTACAGACCGTAACATAGCCGTAAACGTATTTTCTCATTGGGTATTAAAGCAAACTTAGTCCCTGTAGTAAACATGTTTTAATTTTTAATATTGAGGTAAAAATGTCGTAAAATATAAATACTTTCGTCATAGGCAGGTAGATTAAATATAATTTGACGTTAAATGGCTTCATAATCCTTTTTTAACTTAAAGCCGTATCCAGACGAGCTGGGCAAATCAACCGATTTGATCAGGAAAATAATTGGCGCCAATCTCATCTAGCGTCCACACGTACACAATTTAATCACCAATTTGCATTCCATAGATAGGTACTAACTTCGAAAATAACTAAGCGCGCGCTATCCGCTCTGGCGGCGCGCGGCCCGGGACCGAGAAACATAGAACGACCTCCTTTTTAAAAAACGCATTTACCTAAGTAAAATATTAATTTAAAAAAAAATAATAATAATACATTAGAACATAGCTTTACAACTTCAAGGGCGCTTAAAAAAATAAAACATACTGGGTAATTTTATCTTTCTTGGCATTACATTTTTTTTTAATTCCATTCAAAGATCTAACGATAGTAAATGTTACCATACTGTATGTTACATCTATCAGCTTAGCACACAAAAAAAATCAAGCATCTACCGCAATAATTCACGTCACCATAAATAAAAATCTCATCGTACTCGGCGATAGGTGAAAAATTCAAAAAAATTATAACTCCGAAAATACGAAAAATCGCGGAACATACATGGGGGTGATTCAGATAGCCCTCTAGGTCCTCTACCTCCCAGCTTCAGTATATCACTACTTCTTGGGACACCTTGTATGTATAGTCGTATAGGGCATCTCAGTCGTATCATGGATTTCTGTATTCGTGAGTGTACTACGATCACGGCTACATGTAATGAAACCCGTCATTCATCATCACGCCTACAATCAAAACAAAAAAAACATTTGGATGTATCACCCATTCCAAGACACATAAGATTTACTTCCTACCTATAGATGTCACGTTAAAAAAATATTAAAAAATAATCTTGATCTTGATTTCGCATATCCATCCACAAAATCATTAAACTGTAACTTAACAAGAAATGTTGCAGGTACGGTTGAGAATCTCATTATAGCCAGCTGCCACTGATTTTAATTTCCTGACGGTGCAGGCGGGATGAAGACGGGATTTATTTGCGTAAATAAATACTGTTCGTCTACTTACCCCTTCGTGTAGGGACGGCGGTAATGACGAGTTTTAAGCTCTGGCTAGAATTATGGCTCTCAGGGCCTTAAGCAACTAGGCAAAATATACACAGTTGCAAGTCGAATGCCTAATGGTTATGGTGTTGCCAGTGTAGCCAGCCGGCCTAGCCAAGGTGACAATCGCTATCGCTTCGACAACGAAACGCTTTGTGTATCTCTATCACTCTTCCATATTAGTGCGACAGTGACAGTTGCGTTTCGATCACTACGGAGCCTAAGCGATTGGCAAGTTGGCTACGCGGCCAGTTTTACAGTATCTGTCGATTTATTCTTCTACGAGAATTTGACACATTAAAATTGTATTGGTTCTGACCGCTCGATCGCTTACAATATAAACATCAGAAACGTAGTCAGTATTATATTACTATAGAACTTACGTTTCCGAATACAGTCCCTGTACTCTTTATTAGGCTATTAAAATGCTGTTAATGGCTTGAGAGAAAGCCGTCTGGTATTAAGGAGATAAGGTGTTTCATTAAAGTTGCAGTTTTATTATTATTTAAACATTGATGTGTAAGGTTACGGTTAATTAACACACTAACTCGAGCGTATGTTTTTATATTTAGACAGTTGCTTTCAACGAGTTTCTTAAAACAATGTGTCCCTATTATAAAAAAAAAATCACAACTGTTGTGTTGAAAAGCAACACTTGGCATACTTCGGCGAACGTTCGCATTCGGGTGTCGCAACAAACATTTGCCCAAGTGCTGAGCCGGCATAACAAGTGTTCTAAGAACACTGAGAACTCTCATGCACTGTGTAATACTATGAGCTAGAGTCTAGCTGCTAGATGTACGCTGTAACCTCATGGATTATGCAACTGTGGTCTTAATACAGCCGTGTTGAAGACGAAAAGGTTTTAAATAAACAAACGCTATGTTAACTACGTGGAACTTTGTGTTTATTAAAATGTTAATTTGAAGCTTACGCTTCGACGTAGATTACCTTCGTGTTGTAGTTGAGAATTCTGTTTTAATTCTTTAGTAGGTATTATACAAGATACCTGATGTTTCGATTCAACGAGAAAATAATAATACCTTGGTATCACAAGCAAAAGTTAAAGCTAATTTCTGTATAATGTTTCCAGTGATCATTGGAAAACCTTGGTTTACGACCATTAATAAGTAGTATATCGTCAGAGTGACCTTCGACCGTCGAGAGCTTAGTTGATCACCGTGTAGCTAATCAGCCATAGCCTATAACTCTAAAAACATTATAAATCAGGAAAAGGAAACAGTTCTTTCAGGTATATTTCAAATATGGTCTATTTTACACACTTATTCACGTCTGTTGTGGCAGGCTGCAAAAACAAAACTTTGAATTAGTGCAATGAATCACCGCTTAATTCTGGTAGATAGGAAATCAGAGCGCAACAATCAGATGGAACAAAAGGAAAGCGACGAGCACGGCGCTCGGAAGCTCGGGGCAAGACTAGGGTTGCCAGATGGTCGGGATTTGGCGGGATTCTTCTGATTTTTTGCATGTGTTCCCGATTCCCGACAAAGTGGAAATTGTCCCGAAAAACAGCTGCAATTTATAAAACAATAATTTCAAGTTCCGAACTGTCGTCTAGCGAGCGAGCGACCCGTGTCTATGAACAGAGCAGCTGACGTAGTGCCAATAATGTAAAATATCGTTGTTTTTAATACAATTAGTTTAATTTGAATGTTTTTTTTTCCCGAGTTAAGTCTCAAAATCCCGAAAACTTGATATTTTTTCCCGATAATAGCGCCTTTCGATCTGGCAACCCTAGGCAAGACGTCCTATTACGGGAGAAATGGCATCAACTTGAAACAAATAGTAACAGATTTTAGTTTAAAATGTGTTGCATTGTGTTTAGAACGCGTTTCCGTTTAAACTACTTTTTACAACTGCTAACAACATTTGATGTGTTGCCTATTATTTAAATAATAAATACTTGTGAAAATTTGGTGACTGAAGCTTTGCTTTATTATTCTAATTGTATTAAAATATTCTAAATAATTTTTACACATTCCTAAAAACATATACCTATATGTCTATCCTATAGAACTGTGGGTTTTTTAACTATGCGTTTTAGAACACCGTAAACTTTAACACCGTGTAAGTAAAGTGTCATTCTATAGAACTTGCTAACTATGTAAACAAAAGTTACTAGTAAATTGACATAGAGACAATTTTAATATGGCGGTTTGTTTACATAGTTAGCAAGTCCCCTATGGGAGTCATTCTATAATGACACTTTATTTTGTTATATATATATATGTGTGTCAAAGGACTGTCCCATTTCAAACATGGACAGAGAGAATCATACTATCTTTGTTTTACACTAGTACTAGCACCCAAAAGAAAAGGATGAGTATAGTTTTTTGGTTCCTATTTACTGACAAATTGGTTTGACCATCTATAGACTTTCTGTGGTCATTTCAAAGTAGTTAAAATCAAAAGACCAAAGACACTCTCAAGGCGCCAAATCGCTCCATCGTAATTCGACGTCCAAGTTGGCCCGTAATCAGGCGGCGGAACTTCGCTCCGAACAAAATAAGTACCTACGTACACAAGATTAATTGTACCCCCGCGGACAACACTGCACCGGAAGCGCATCCATGTCGACCACTCGCCGCCATTTTGTACTTCCGCTCCAAGATAAGATGGGTCACTGCGATCCGGTATCGTGCGATTATTTCGTTGGAGGACAGTTTTGTCGAAAGTTATTGAACGATTTCTAGCTAGAGTTTAGGGTAGGTAGTTGATATTTTTGAACCAAAATAAGTACCAATGCTTGCTATTCCAATCGCTCCACGTTGAAAATGTCACAACATTGAATAAGCAGTGCAGAACTAATAATGTCGAGCAGTAACGTTGTGATTTTATTAAAAAATATACTACCTACACCAGGGGGGTGTCACTCCGCAGTTTAGGTACATTTGGCCGGCGCGCCCAACGGACGGGCGTAAGGCAGTGGGCTGCCGCTCGACTCGCACGATAGTCGTGTCACGTGGCGCTCGTGCAATACGTATTGAAAAGACGGTGGACATAATGGCTTCGAAACCTAAATCTCGATCTAATCCGTATAAAACATATTGTTCTGTTTACGGATGTCTTAGTAATAGCTAAAATAAACATCCTCCATTTATTGAATATTGGTTGTTTATTAGGAACTGACCAACATATTTTCAAAGGAATACGGCTGTGGCATACCTACTTCCGTGAGAATCAGACATACTATCTCCGAATAAAAAAAATATGTTTACAGAATGAACGTTTCGAATTCCTACATATTTATCTTAAAATAATAAATCAGTAGGTATAGGTACAAAAACTTGTCAAGTGATAACCCCGTGCCGATGGTCATAAAACTGCGGCGCGCAAAGAACATTCACGGTTCGTGCGCGGTTATAAGTTTCAATTTTGCTTGCAGGCGGCGATATAGGTATAATTTTATACCTAAAACTGCCTTTCGTGAAGGAGTGAATTTTCTGTACGGTAGTACTATTAGTTATTCTGTGCCTACACGTACTTAATTATTAATAAAAATATATATATTCATGTAATAGCTACTTCATTAATTATTCAGGGTTTGACAGTTTTGTTTTTAGTACTTAGGTATATTTATACTTATAGATTTGAAAAGTAACGCCCACATTAGATGAGGATTTAATGTAAGAAATAACTGGGTAACTGTGTTAATATTACTTATACCAATTATATAAATATGTATTCGTATCTTCGAAATTCTAAATCGTGTATTCACATCACAGTACCTACTGTCTACTTTATATTAATGGCGCATATTGTTCAGTATTATCTCAAGAGCACAATTCGCTAAGTGTGCAAGCTAAATCAACAGTTGACAAGCTATCTGACGCAATCACATTGCTTGCTAGTCTTGCTACGTTTGCAAATCAACCTTTGATGTCAACTAATATCTGTATAATTAATCGTACATACCTACTTATAAGTGAATGGATATAGACTGTTAGTTTAATTGACGATAAAATATTTTTTCACCTCAGCAGCTCGAACAAGGGTACTTTGCTACTTAAAAACAGTGAGCAAAATCGCATTTTGCTCACTAAGTGGGACAAAATGAGCAAAATGCGATTTTGCTCACTCAGTGAGCAAAATCGCATTTTGCTTATCTTTCGCTTGCACGGGACTCAAAATAAGCACTCGAAGAAATATCAAACTTTGATCTCTTGTTGTACAAATAACTATAGAAGACCTGACACAGACAAAGTAAATGCGGAGATGCTATATAACTCGTATGAGATAGAAAAAATAAAGTGGCCTGTGTAGTTTCGCATAAGTTGACCTGACGCTAATCAAAACGCTCGCTTACTCTTACTAAAAGAAGCGCTAGAAGATCGCTAAAACAAGATAAAGGCCTGGTGACAACTTGTGTAACTCGCCAACTCTGCCTCAGAAGTTCCTGCAAATGACAGCTCCGGGCCCCGCCGCTTCCCCGCAGCCCGCCGCGCCGGCTCCGCAAACCACTTTGCACCATCCGATACTATCTGTTACAATGCATTTTCCTTACAAAATAAGTTTGTTCGCCACTCTTCGATAGATATCGAGAAGTCCCCAACTTTTAAATCCGTCCGATTCGAAAGTTTGCCCTGCAAAGTCGTTGCGATTTGATAAATTATTTTATAGAGAAACTTGCGGCTCCATAGTGCATCCAGCGAGTTGAATTAATTTTTATTAGGCTATAATAAAGTTAGTTCGCAATGGTGACTATAATAAATAGATCGAAACTGAGTTTAAACTACCAATATAAAGAGCACTAACTTTAAGGCAAACGATTGCCTGTATCTCAAAAATATGACCACTTGTCAGGAAAGAAAAGAGAGCAAAAGAAGTTGTTTTATGATTGTGATATGGGTCGCACAAACACTGAAATGTTTTTTTATGATATATGCCGCAAACGAGCAGACGAATCGCCTGATGGTAAACAATTACCGTTGCTCATGGACACCAGACCGGTACGCACAGTTCAAGACTGCCAACCATCTAAGTGGTAAAGATGGAAATGTTGACACGTAGAGCTATATATATCACAAAATATTTCTTGCCTGTTAAGACGAAACAGGAGCTGAGATTTAAATATTTTAGGTAAATATACCCGTCTCGCTAACGTAAGCGGCTCCTAAAACTAGTGCGATAAGGACAAGGCGAAAAATCCTGCGTAAAAATCTCAAAAATCGAGGTTTCGTACTCGACTGTTTCCTCCTCCACCAATCTTAACCAAATTTGGAAATCTAAATGATTATGAAATTATCTGTGTCGGGCCGTTTTGCTTTTTTGGCTAATTGATATCAGTTTTGGCCATTTTTGAAGGGCTCTAGCGCCTAAAAAACAAAAAAAGCAAAACGGTCCGACACAGATATTGACAATATTAATCTGTGTTGAAAAAATCATTGCTCTAGCTTCAAAACTCGCGGAGGAAACAGTCGAGTACGTTTGTATGGAGACATGACCACTCCTGTTGGCTCTTAACGAAACTAGAGGCTTGTTTCATAACTTTCATAAGCCACTGTCGATGTAAATTTGATATTGAAATTGTCATCCTTGCCCTTGTTCAAGCTCGTTCAAGTAAAAATAAATTACTATGAATCACTAGCTATAGATTCTAAATCTCATCGGAGCAAACACAGTTTCAAATGCTACTTCCACTATCATAATATATGATATGTCAATAACATGATAACTGATAGTTCCTAGACGTAGACAGATAGCTATAGCTTAAGTGGCATGAGCGATTTTCGCAAAATTCTCCCTTCATATTTCAATATGTTTGTACGTTGCACCTCAAAGCCAGGATAGTGGTCCTTAATCTCTGTCACGTGATATCGCGGTCGTAAATCACGGCGATAGCGAGACAGATTGAACTTAAAATGACAAACACATACGTAGTTATAATCTGTTGTTCATTAAAACATTAATAGACGCCGAATAGCTGCTCTGTGATGGAGTTTACTTATAGCTTTTCGCAAATGTCTGAGATAAGAATATGGTATTTTTAGTAACTTTCGATCATGACGTGACGAATTCAATGTACATTTTTAATTGTAAATCATTAGCGCTCCATCAACTATCACGATTTTTTTATTTTAAGTTAAGAATAGAGCTCTATATGACCACTAAACGATTTTAAACCAATATTCATCAATTACAATTTTGTTTGCCATTTTCAGACTGACTTTATTCAAGTTTTGTTCCTTTCTGCAACAAAATCTACGAGATTTAATCCATTTTATTGTGTTATTTATTGTTTTGATAAGTTAAGATTGTATTCGCGTGAACAGTGCTATGAATCACGCATTCATTGTAATACAATAACCAGAACACATAAACGATAGGTATAAAGGTAGGCAAGATTAATCGAGCAGCGCGCCCGCCAGCGCCGGAAACGCATCCATATCTGTCCACTACCGCCCATTCTGCCTTTCCGCTGCCCTGTAAATATGTATAGTGTGCCAATGCCAAGCTCTTAAGGCTCCTCTACTCGATGGGCAAGCGCCGGCCACTCCAAGGGACGCATTTATGCGTTAGAGGGAGCAAGTGATATTGCTATCTCATTCTACCGCATGGTTGCGTCCCTTGGAGTGGCCGGCGCTGGCCCATCGTGTAGAGGAGCCATTAAGGTATTCTTTGATGCAACTTCATGGCGGACGTTTTCGGTGCCGTATGACTTGTAATATGAACTTCATTTAACTTGTATAATTTTACAATAAATATACCACTTATCAAGTGGTAGGTGAAGAAGTTGCGCATGGTGATTTTTTTAAAGAAGGTCGCTGAGTTTTGGGTTTAAGACTAATAGTTTAAATGTTGCATTCTTACTTACTTAACATAATACATTAGAAACACACCTAACTAGTCAGATATTAAACCATTCGGTTTAATATCTCGATCTAACGATTGTCCCCAGCTAACAACATAGGTCATTAATTATGCGAACTGTACTTATTTTCCTTAAGAAACATTTTAACCCTAACATTCGTGCTTAAGTATTCCCCTAGCAACCTCTAGACATAGAGTACAGAAAGGTCTGGAATGTTTTGGTTAATTATTACTTATTTAAAGTGTTTCTGAAAGAAAAGGGAAGGTAAATGTAATTATTTATTTGACGCCATTTTTCAATTTTTTTATAATTTACGACGTTTACAGTCTGAAGCTTTCCTATAAAATCCGGTATTTTAACCATATTTCCCAAACCACATAAACTGGATTAAAAATGTAACTTCGGTGAATAAACTTTTTGGTACGCTAATCAAGATGGTAGGTATTCACAGGAACTTCTAAACTATACCCATTGTATTACCCATTAGTAGTGGTCGACTGTTATTGAGACAAATGCATCAACGCTTGTTTCAAAAATTAAATTATACTGAATAATTTCCCTAAATGTACCTCCATTTTAACCATAACGCCAATACCTGTAATACCGAGAAACGTAAACGTATCTCGCTCAAATTTTCAGCTTTCCTACTTCGTATTCAAAACAATTTTACCTAGGTTCCTTCCAGTGCACCTTCCTATTTCCACGCATACTTGTAGAGGAAAGTGGGGTAAGCGCAGTGGTGCACAGGAAATTAAATCGGTGCCACCTAACTTGAAACTTACATAATCTTGTTCCCCACTGCTTCTACGAAAACAGATTTATGTAGAAAATTTTCCGCACCGCTTCCTTTGTTTTCTCGGGGAAAAAACGGTTGTAAACTGCGGCGGTAGTTATACTCGATCGAGGGCAGGCTTGCACGTTTTTATATTACTATTGCTTATTATTTGCAGCTTACCATAGACCTTTGTTTAAAACATGTTAGCATGGTGTACAGCTTGGCCAATAAATACGCCACTGATAAAGAATTTACTTATAAGAAAATTTATTTGTTACTTAGGTACACATCATTTCCAAAATGTCATTAAAACTACAATAATTTAAATAAAACTAAACGTATTATCTTTAAATATACTTATTTGTCCTTGACACACAAACGCAATCGTTTAGTAAACTTATCAACAGTAAGCTGCTACAGTTTCATTTGAATACATCATTATGGCGTAGCACTTCTGTGTTGCAAATAGAGGTATCCATTGTAGTTTTCTATGCGGGCTCTCATACCTGTAGATACAGTTGATACGAAAAAGGTTACAATCAGAACTTTCAATGTTTTGTAAAAACTGCATAGTGCATACATGTGCCTATTTAAAGCAATAGGCTTTTCGCGGTCATAAGATAATGCTTTCATTTTTTATTTTGCGATACTGCGTCGCTTAACATAACTGATACATATTTTAAATGATGAACGTAAAAAGCGTGAAAACCAAAATCCAACGCCGCGCCATTACGGACCATAACTTTATATCGTACGGTTTATAATGTCACATCAAAAACTCATTACTGCTGTTTCTGTAATACTGAAACATTATGTTTATGTACGTTTCCTTGTATATAATATAAGCATGTACGTGTATATGCGGCCTCTTTTTACAGCGTTTGCGGCGACCACAAGGTTAACGTGAAACGGGGTAGCGGCGAGCTTTATAAAAGTGGCATTAATTCTGCGGTAATACGAGGGTTGTATACACTTATCGTACGATACCCTTTTTAGAGCCTGCTAGGGCTTCAACGAGCTTGATAGCGATAACGTGAATGACGCTTACTTACATGCTTGGGGAAAATAGTCAGTGACACGCTTTAGCGATACCTCCTAAAACCGTTTACCGTTTTCTAAAAACTACTATAGTACTATAGTTCGTCGTACACGTCAAGATTGTTTACCTTATTTCTAATGCTAAAAAAACGAACTATAGTAAACTAGGTTATATTGCGTGTTGCATAGTTGCGCGCGCGCATCCATACGCATCGGGCGCATCGCGTGTCGCTAGCCGTCGCGCCATGGCTGCTATTGTAAAGTGCAATGATTGTAATGTCGTTGTAAACGAACTTTTAGCGTATATGCTTTGTAAACTGCACGTTATGGATGACGAGAGTATGTGTCGAATTTGTGTAGAATTTTTCACGACGCAAGATATTAAAATGGCAAAGGAATTGTTATTCCAATCAGTGCCACCACGAAAAAGAAAAATTAGTAGAAGAAACGAAGGGCAAGAACGCCGTGATATTGAAGACATCCTAGACTTGATTAAAGTTACCGAACCGGACAAGTTTCCAGTGTTTGTTGCACGTGATTTGCGTAAACTTCCTCCATTGGATTTCGATTCTGTGGATTTGTCATCGCTACTTAAGGATATTACGGCGCTCAAAAATGAATTGCGAGCCGTTAAGTTGCAGTACGTTACCCATGATGAATTGGAAACGTTTAAAACAAACCTAAACGGGCCACGATTTGGAACAAAGGAAAGCGACTTGTTCGTAGGAAACGTTAGCAATTCAAATATCAACGTAAGACGTGGTGCGTATCTGGATAGTGGGCCAATCGGGTTACTGCCTATCGACTTGTCACCGCCGAGCAGATCACACGATGACGAACAAAACAAGAACATTCTGTCGCCCTCACTCTCACGCGAAACTGTTATCTCGCCACCCCGCTCGCACTCACGGCAGGACCACGTCGAACCAATCGGCGAAGTAAATATTGCGATTGCGCCTGCGCAAGTGCAAGAATCAGTACCCCACTCTTCACCATCTTCCCCTCGCTGCTCTGACTCAGCGGTCCCGAGTACACAAATAACGGCCCCTAGCAACAGTGTTACCGACGCACCTGTAGTCGAACTGAGGGACGATGTACCGGTAGAAGACAATGGCGGCTTGCACAACTCAGCTGACTACCATAAAGTGTCGTTTGCTGATATGGCAAAAAACGGGAATTGGACGAGGGTCGAATATCGATCTAAGCGAAAAAATAGAAATCGGTTCATAGGCAAACCTGGCATGGCAAGTATTCACTCAAACAGTAAGTTTAAGGCGGCGGAATGGCCTATACCGATCCTTATTACGAACGTGCACAAAGGTACGTCACAATCTGATATAATTGATTATATATTCGAGAGAACTCAAATTAGGGTTAAGCTGGAACAAATAACCATGAAGGACAAAAGTAAACCTCACAATGCTTTTAAGTTTAATGTTCCCAGTCAGTGTGTGGATATGTTTCTTGAAGAGTCATTATGGCCAAAAAACATTATTTTTCGTCGATTTGTGAGAATAAAGCAAAATAATTCTACGATAATAAACACCCCGAACTCAACGACCGCTACGCGTGCTACGAGTGCTGCGAACACGTATAAAAATCTTAATAATGAATAGTGTCATAAATAGTATAATTAGCCTTTGCTCATTCAACTGTCGGAGTATAAAGCGATCTATCGACGATGTTAGACGATTATGCAATTTAACGGATGTAATAGCCTTACAGGAAACCTGGCTTTTAAATTGTGAAATTGCTTTTCTTAGTACAATAAGCGATGAGTTCGCCTACACCGGGACATCGGCGGTCGACTCGTCTGGTGGTATGTTGCGCGGCCGGCCCTACGGCGGAACCGCGCTGTTGTGGCGTAAAAAACTTTTTCCCTCAACATCAGTTATTCAATGTGATAACCCCAGAATCAGTGCGGTTAAGATATCTTCTGGTAATAAAGATATCCTAGTGTTTAGTGTGTATATGCCGAATAACTGTATGGATAATCTGCCCGAGTTTGTTCAATGCGTGAGTACTATTAACACTATAATTAAAGAGTATGACGTGGAAACGGTTTTCGTATTAGGTGATTTTAACGCGCACCCAGGCGAGTTGTTTTGTAATGAGTTGCTAAATTTCTGCGCGGAACAAGACTGGACGTGTGCGGATCTCGATAAGTTAGGTATTGACTCAGACTCATTTACGTATTTAAGTGAAGCGCACGGGTGTGAACGTTGGCTAGACCATTGCGTAGCCACAAAAGCCGGTTTGCAAGCGATTACTGATATTTCTATTAATTACGGCGTGTTTTGTTCTGACCATTACCCTTTAATAGTGCAGTGTAACATTAGCATAGTAAAGCCTAAGCTGTGTAATATTAGTCTTAATTTAGAAGGCAAACAAACTGTTTGGGGCGAGCGTACGCCTATTGAAATTGAAAGTTACACTAAGAAATGTAATACTTTGTTAAGTCAAATAGACTTTCCTGCCGACCTTGGAGCCTGTTGCGATACTTGCTGTAATGAACTAGACCATCACAAGATCCTAGATAATCTGTATCACAAAATAATTACAACACTGTGTCAGGCATCTATACATAGTAAAGTAGTCACAAGCAGATCTAGGTCAGGTAGGGTCATAGGGTGGAACAAACATGTTAGCGAGGCCCACAGGGAGGCCAGGCTTTGCTTCCAGAACTGGGTTACGTGTGGCAGACCAAGGTCAGGTCATATTTTTGCTGCGATGTGTTCCAGTCGAAAAATATTTAAATCAAGACTTAGATGGGTTCAAAATCACCAGGAACAAGTAAAAATGGATTTGCTCGCTGAGCATCATGGCAAAAATGACTTTCACAGTTTTTGGAAGCTCACTAAACGAATGGAGGCGAGGCCGGGACTCTCTGTCTGTGTTGACGGCACTTCAAATGCGAAAGAGGTGGCGAACATGTTTAAGGAGCATTTTAGTGTGAAATCGACTCTCGGTGAGGACAGGAACCTGTCGGTGCTCGACGCTGAACCCGGAAGTGACCTTCAAGTGCGTTTTAGTGCCAAAGAAGTTGCTAAAGTACTGAGGATTATGAAAAGGGGAAAATCTCCCGGTCATGACCACTTAAGCGTCGAGCATTTGCAGTTTGCCGGTCCTCACCTGCCTAGAGTATTGGCAATGCTCTTTAACCTATGCATTAGTCATTCCTATTTGCCCGAGAATATGATTAAAACATTAGTGGTTCCGATCGTCAAAAATAAAACAGGTGATATATCTGACAAGACGAACTACAGACCTATTTCTCTGGCAACCATTGTGGCTAGGGTGCTGGACGGCCTGCTCAATTTGCAACTGGACAAGTGCTTGCAAATACATGACGCTCAGTTCGGCTTTCGTGCCGGTCTATCAACTGAGAGCGCAATAATTTGCCTAAAGCAGGCTGTCGAGTACTATACTCGCAAAAAAACTCCTATTTATGCGTGCTTTTTGGACCTCTCGAAGGCTTTTGACCTCGTAAACTACGACTTATTATGGAAAAAGCTGGACAGGATAGAGTTTCCAAAGGAACTAACACGCATTTTTAGGTACTGGTATATGGGCCAGAGAAATAGCGTCCGTTGGGGCGATGTATTCTCGGACGAATATGGACTGCAGTGCGGTGTGAGGCAGGGGGGGCTTACCTCTCCCAAATTATTTAATCTTTATGTAAACGACTTAATCGGTGAGCTCAGCAACACACATGTCGGATGCCATATAGACAGGGTCTGTTTTAATAATATAAGTTACGCAGATGATATGGTGTTGCTGAGCCCATCGGTTGGCGGATTGAGAATACTTTTGGATATTTGTGAATCGTACGCTCGCCATCACAATTTAAAATATAACGCACTCAAAAGTGAATACATGGTGTTTAAAGCGGGAAACAAATGCCCAACGTATGTACCTCCCATTCACCTGAACGGTCAGATACTGAAGAGGGTGACGACCTTCAAATACCTAGGGCATTTGGTAACCGAAGATCTGCGCGACGACGCCGACATCGAAAGGGAACGCAGAGCATTAGCGATGAGAGCCAATATGATAGCGCGCAGGTTTCATCGATGTACAGCCCAAGTAAAAATAACTCTGTTTAGAGCGTACTGTACATCGCTGTATACCTGCAGCCTATGGACCAGATATACCCAGCGATCGCTAAATGCTCTGCGGGTCCAGTACAACGATGCGTTCAGGGTGCTGTTGCGGCTGCCGCGATACTGCAGCGCGTCCGGGATGTTTGCGGATGCGAGCGTGGACGGTTTCCACGCCACGCTCCGCAAGCGTTGCGCCGCGATGCTTGGTAGGGTACGCGGCAGCCGCCACAGCCTCCTGGACGTCGTGGCTAACAGGTGGGACAGCGGCCTTCTGAAGCATTGGTCCTCCATGCACGTTAGCCTCAATAATAAATTTAGTAAATTGTAATATATATTAGGTTTTTATTATAATATTTTATTTGTATGATTTTATTGTAATATTTTATTTGTATAATTTGTTTTAAATTTTAATTTTATTTTAATGTAATTTAGCTGTAACTATGAATTTTATGGTCCGAAATAAATGAATTTTATTTTATTTTATTTTATTTATTTATTTTATTTATTTATATGCCTAACAGAAAATTTGCGTAATCGGTTATAGATTTATTTTAAGAAAATGGCAAATATTTAAAATTGCAGAACAGAAAAACTTGATTACTTACAAATAATAGGGGGAAGCTGGGGCTCAGTATACAGAAGCGAAAATTGAAAAACAACTTAGTTAACTGAATGTACAAAAAGTATTAAAAAATATTTTTCCTTCTCAGTGCCGGGCACCGTGGCGGCATAAAGTAGTATTAAGTATCGACATTCCTAAGCTAGGCCGGCGATCGGGGGATAAATTATGCTTATATCTACCCGATAGTTTCACTGCCAACAATATTTCTTCCCTGTTTCCGGCTTATTTATGAAGAAAATGATACATGATTCTGAGTATGTTTACCCTAGTTTCGACTTTTGTTTTTGAATGAAAATTTTATTAGTGAGATGATAAAAAGTCTGTAGCATAAAGAATACAGTGGGTTCATTACTATTTAACTTAAACACTTATTATTCATCGAACGTAACATAAATGTGTGAAATGCAATTTCCTCCGAGTTCCCAGTGACGCATTGCACCTAACTGCAGGTATTCAAGTCTAATTCCAGCCTTAAACTACCGAGCTCTAAACACGGACTTAGCGCAGATCTTGGAAGTTATTATGCGGAATGGAAACTGAAGGCTTACCGAAGCACTGTCTAAACTCGGGCCTGCAGGCCATTGTGTTCCGATTGGCGGCCTCTAGTCGAAGTTCGTTTTAACCAGCGAAATGTGGCCTCTAAACCCGTAACAACCATTCGTAAAAGAAAAGCGCGCTTATATTGTTTTTCATAAGACGTAGACTCGCTCGTGATTTGTACGATGGCCCAGGTGTCTGCTGCACCTGCCTGAACCGTTTTACTTGCAGTTGCTCTAGTTAGGGTTAAGACTTAAGAGTAGTTAAACTTATTTTTTTTACTAACCTTATATTAACTTCACTTGTTATGAACTCTTACTAGACGACTGGTCTGGCCTAGTGGGTAGTGACCCTGCCTGTTAAGCCGCGGTCCTGGGTTCAAATCCTAGTAAGGGCATTTATTTGTGTGATTAACACAGATATTTGTTCCTGAGTCTTGGGTGTTTTCCATGTATTTGTATATTATATATATCGTTGTCTGAGTACCCAAAACACAAGCCTTCTCGAGCTTACTGTGGGACTTAGTCAATTTGTGTAAGAATCAGAATCAGAATCAGAATCATTTATTTTGCTAGAACATTACACAGATGGTACAATTTGTCATGTCAGTAAATGGGTTACATGAATGCATGTTCTGCCTCACTTGGCATGCAAAACTTACACTAAGTAATACATTTAGCCTAAGTTTACGATAACATTAAGTTTCTATAACTAATAATTCGATAATTCGGAAGCTAAGAAAATTATTATTATACAAAATTACAAATTTAAATAAAGAATAAGAATGTCCTATATATATATATATTACTGACTATGGGCCCGATTCGGATTTTGTAATAGACATCTATTAGATATCTTTTAGACATCGCCAAGATACGATAACGATATGTTTAAGATATAACCTGTCAAATTTGACATTTCCGCGATTCTGGAGATACTCTTGAACGATTTCCACAAGATATCACTTAGAGATCTAATTCACATCTAATAGATATCTAACACGATCTATCGTGAAAGTGACATTGGTTGCCCGAATTGCGCTGCAAAAGAGAACTAGTTGAAATCTAAACTATAACGTATCTAGAATAGATCTAGTACGTGTCGTCTCTTGTGAATATCTTGAAGTTCGAAATGTTCGAATACGGCAGTATGACTAAACGGCGCGATTCGGGAAATGAATTAGAGATTCACTAGATATGAAATAGTAAAGATATGTGACGTTCCACGGCAAAAGGTACCTTATGGCGGCCGCAATAATATTGGAGCGGCGTTAATAATAGCGTAAGCGCCAACCGCCATGAGGTACCTTTTGCCGTGGAGCGTCACATATCTTTACTAAATCATATCTAGTGAATCTCTAATTCATTTTCCGAATCGCGCCGTATGTGATAAAATGCTGCAAGGCGTGACCAATTAACTTCCAGCGGACAAATTAAACTTAAATTGCGAATTAGTTAATAATGATGTGCATCAAATTTTCAGGACTTTTTAATAATACTGGTTTTTCGGTTAACGCATTCACTGCCAGCGCGAGCTACGCGCTACGCTCGTAGCCGATTACGTGGTTTATACGCGTTGTAGCGAAAAGCGTCTACGAACATAGTACAGTGAATATGAGGCCAATTTGAACGTACACTGGCATCAGAATAATATCTGAATAATGTCATTTAGCTTTCATATAAAAGGCAAACGTAAAGGGATCTCTTCCAGTTAAACTAATATTATAATTACATTGTATTGTATAAGACGTACTTAAGTCGAAGCATAGAGAAATATAGTAAGACAAGAGTGCTCACTCCATTCATCAGTTCAGACTATTAATTTCAGTGTCTACATCTAGCATCGAGTAGCGGAACTATCAGTACTGCTACATCTATTGTCAAGTAGCAGTACTGATAGTTCCGCTACTCGATTAGTCTTTTTGGTACTAAAACTGATGTATGGAGTAAGCACTCTATGTATTTTTTTTTCTATGGTCGAAGTGGTGGTATGGTGGAATGTATCACGAATTTCCCCAATGCCACCAACTATGGGCCAACTATGAACCTAGCCAATATTGTGGGAGTTTTGAACTAAATGCATTTCCAATCGCGAGTTACTTTGTTTTGCTGTACCGAGTAGGTAACTATGACAATCATAGTGAAATAGTTTTAAATTACTCTCACGTATGATACTTTTTAGGGTTCCGTACCTTAAAAAAACGGAACCCTAATAGGATCACTCGTGCGTCTGTCTGTCTGTCTGTCCCTCCGTCTGTCACAGCCTATTTTCTTCGAAACTACTGGACCAGTTAAGTTGAAATTTTTGCACACATATGTAAATTTGTGACCCAAAGATGGACGTGTAACGTAAGTAAATGAATTTTAAATATGGAGGCCATTTTTAGGCCAGGTATATCGTGTTACATATCAAATGAAAGAGCTTATTGTAAGAATCTCAAATATATATATTTTTTTTATAATTTTAGGATAATTAGTTTAGCAGTTATTCAAGAATATTTCAGCAACTTTTAAAAATTATGAATCCTTTAGACTTCCTCTTTTTCATACAAAATAAATATTGCCTTCAATGTACGCTGACATCAGTGTGTTTGACGTTGCTTGTCACGCTTTAAACATAACAAAATTTGCAATACATTGCGTCTTAGAATAAACTTTAAAGTGTAATAAAAATCAAAACATGTGTTATTTTCAAATGTTGCTGAACAAATGTCGGTCAGTTTGAGGAGTACAGCCTACAGTTTAATATATTTATTGCTCCTGTTACAGGAAGCACCCTGTATACCTACCATATTTTCATTATGACATAACACATGCCAAATGGATCGTCTTATCAAATGGATTCTAGCTGAATTATTGTATTTTACAAGTTGCCTAATGGCGGCCTTATCGATATAGTTTGCCAAACTTTATGTCTAATGAAATATCATTGATACATTTATGTGTTGTTTATTTGTCGATTTCATAAGGAAAATAAAGTTCATTTAAATAGACGTAGAATTAATCATAACTATCAATGTGGTAAAGAAATATAACAGGTCACAATTTACAAACAACAACTTATAACTATTTTTTACACATTATTCAATTGTTAATATGAATTAGGTTTACCTATTCTGTTTTAATTTAAAAGTGAACCAGTAAGTAAATTAACAAAACAAAAAAAGTCAACAACAAGAGTAAACAGATTATTATTCGTTGTTAATCTACATCCATATCAATGCTTAATATAATTAATTTGTTACTGTTGATTCCTCGTAGTACTGTTCACGGAAATAGCATTTAAAGCAAATCGTCCATGTGACTGTATTTAAATGTTAAAATCCGTTGCATAAAGAGTCATGTTAAACGCAGCGTCCAAATTGCACCGTTGCAACGCGAAACTTGTAGTAAACAGACGAATATAACAAAAAAGCGTCCAAAATCGCGTGAAAAAAGAAGGTGATAACGTACGAGTGTCGTTCAGTTTGGAATAGCCGCGGCCATTAAAGCTAACGAGCCGGGACGAGGACAAAATGTCCTGCCGTGCCAACAATGGCTACCTTTACCTTACTCTGTACCTGAATATTACCCGACATATTATCGCATATTGTGTTGGTAGACACGTCCGCCTTTATGCTTTGCTGACTTTGGAGTTTACACGGTTTATTTTTTAAACCATTACTACTTGTTGGGATTAGATAACAGTGTACCTACATTTTAAATTTTGCTCTTACTGCAACTTTAAACAAAGGAAAATAGTACCCACCTAGTTTAGTACTTTATTTTGTACATTTAAGCAGTGGTTTAGGAAACGTAACTTTAGGTAGATATGACCTTATGTATTATCTGAAAGTTCACGTTTTCTAAATATTATCTGCGATTTGAGCTAAAATAATTATTTATTTTGCCTTTATCACGCGAAAAAATGTTTTTGTAAAAAGCGTTTTAGCTCATTTCTCGCTCTTACACACATCTCTCGTCTGATTTTGACGGTTATTTTATCTACTGCAAAAAATAAATTCGAACAACTTTTATTCTTACTATTCATGAGGACTATTTTGTAAGAAGAGACTTTGAAACCACATATATCGTGCTAATTCAAACTGTCAAATTAAAAAAAAAAAGCAAAAAATATGGTTGTCTGTAAAGTCGGTTTACGGGCGATAATTTTGCGTGATAAGGTCATAAGAAAACATTGATGAAAAATTGCATACTTTTATACGCTACCATGGAGATCTGTCCACAACGTTACCATGGAGATCCACAACGTGACACTTTTTCGTGCATGTTACCGGTGTTCATCGATTTATAAGACGTTATTACGTCAAAAATATCTATTTGTCATTAAAAGCTAAGCTAAGTATCTTGCATATTTTCCGAGTTTCTATATACCCCATTAGGAATAAACATCCTGTATATATAGCTACACAGAGAACTTTGTTTAATTATTTTGGAACTAAGAAACGCTCTCTGCGTGACAGTTGTTTCACGTCTATCGCCCAAATTGAAATTGACGCGACCCTGCCACGAGCACTTGTTACCGAGGGCCTACCGCGAACCACGTTCGATGTGTGGCCTTTCTGTCACACTTACGTACGAATTTACACTTGCGACAGAGAGGCAACACGTCGAACGTGGTTCGCGGTAGCCCCTCTGATTCCACTATTCTTATTAGGTAAGTACTTCGCTTTGTTTGGATGCTGGATGGTACATGTGAGGATAGTTTTAAAAATGCTACTATATTAGCCGTGCTAAAGTTAACTACGGGCCCGATTCGGATTTTGTAATAGACATCTATTAGATATCTTTTAGACATCGCCAAGATACGATAACGATATGTTTAATATCTAACCTGTCAAATTTGACATTTCCGCGATTCTGGAGATACTCTTGAACGATTTCCACAAGATATTACTTAGAGATCTAATTCACATCTAATAGATATCTAACACGATCTATCGTAAAAGTGACATTGGTTGCCTGAATTGCGCTGCAAAAGAGAACTAGTTGAAATCTAAACTATAAAGTATCTAGAATGGATCTAGTACGTATCGTCTCTTGTGAATAACTTGAAGTTCGAATACGGCAGTACGTAAATTACGCTATATTAGTACCTAAACATTTTTTAATCTGACTTATAACATACGGAGTACGCCTCTATAGCGTTATGACTTATTTTAACACAAAACTTACTGAAATACGTCTGCTTATGAACTGAAAGAATTAGGTAGCTAGTCTTCTTAAGGCGAGTTACGCGAATAAATGTAGATTTTTATAACTATAATAGTAATATAATATTTATTTTTATAGACTAACGTAATCGTGTGGCCATTTCGTAATGTCGCTAGATAGATCCAAATTAGCGTCACTAATAAAAGCTTGTTATTGTTAAAAATCTATTAGTACAAAATGTTTAATATAAAATCGAATCAATTATAACTCATGCCCGCTGGGCACATTCGTTGTAAGCACTTGTACAAAGTTACTACTTCCACTGGTGGTATATTATGTGGCACTAAAAGAAAGAAGTTTACTTTTTAACCTCACAGTGTTCAATTTGTCGTTAGCAGCTTCCCCACTTGTGGTCGCGGCTCGAGTCTGCTCGTAATGAAGACGGATTCACGCCCGTTTCGCGTTCGCGGCTTTTTTCATTGTTTCCTTCGCTGCAGTAACAAGAATTTTAACGATGAAATATTTCTGTTGCCTGCTGATTGCGCCACGAATGTGATTTCTTAGCTGCCACTAGTTACTCGTGAATACAACTTAGTACATACTGTAACAATAAGGCATTTAGTACATACATACTCGTAGATTGCATACTCATAGTCACTTAATTTAATTGTAAATATTTAAACAGCAATAATGCCTAAGGTAAAAAATACTTAAGCATTAACATGATATTCATGGAGTTTTAACAGGGCAGCTAAAGATTCAAAAACCACTTGAATCGATACGTATCAGGATCAGGCATCCATTTCGAACGTTGCCCTACATTGTGAAATTAAAAGCGTTCGTTTTTTCGGTATTTTCCATCATAGACTCATATTAAACAGGCATTGAAACCTTTCGGGTTTTCCAAGGTTACCTTTACCTTTTTTGCCATCTGCGTAAAAGCTTTTCAAAGGGATTTTTCCCCGGGAAAATTGAGAACGTTTACAATATGCCGGGATAATGATGATTCCTCGTGATTGGAACCGTATTCGGTATCGGATCGGATTCGACGCAATTAGACACGTTGCTATCTCTTACTTTATCGCAATTTATTTTTTGCAAATAAATACTTTCAGCAAGTAAACAACATTTGAAATTATTTTCTTTTTCGATGCCGTTACCAACGATTGGTAACTATATCGTTCAAGTAGTGAAAACCTCCAAGCCAAGTGTCTATACGATGTATGTTACAATAAAATTACCTACTTATTCTACACCGAATCATTCGATTTGTCTTCACTAGTCCAGTAGTTTGTGAATAACAATTACCGATGTAGGTGTATTTCTCATTTACTGCTTATCCATACATATAGATATCTCATATACATACATAGAGGTACCTATAGGTACTATCTTACAATATACAATTCACATGTATTTAAAAGTAAATACGAAAGCTAAAATAGGTATCATAATCTAGACTAGATAACACTGGTAAAACAACCATGACATATATGTATATAAGACCTGCAATTTCACCGAATTCCGCGCTAGCGAAAATACAATTTACAATACGTTTCGCGTAAATGTCACTCTCGGCGAGAACCAAACTAAAAAGGCGAAACATCGGATGTCGTTCTCGTAAAGCGCGTTATCTTGGTCGTTTCAGAGAAAAAATCTCATCGGTCGCTTCTCGAGACCCATAAAAACTGGCAAGTATGAATAAGAAGTTGTAAAGATGGTCGCGATAGGCTGGATGCGTGTTCTTGGAGTTCGGACGATAAAAAGAGGAGTTTAATGCTCGATCGGTTGGCGGCATAGACAAGGAATCCTCTAGACGGAGTTTAGAGCAATTATTTCATGAAACCGATGCTGCCAAAAATAAGGGGGTGTGGGGGGACGAGGTGAGCGAATCCCGTGCCGTGATTGGTCCGTTCAAAGACACGGACCAATCACGGCACGGGATTCTGACACTTTGACTCGAAGATGGAGTAAAACTACCGTATATAGTGGCAGAGGGGATAGCGTTACTATGCTCAGTCTAGAGGATGTCTTGTCTGTGGTTGGCGGCTACGATCCGGCGGTTAACCTCGTCCAATTAGGGATAATTAGGCAGAACGGTAATTAGGTTTGGAGTTAATATAGGTTTTTGGCACTACTTTTGTTTAAGGCTTCATTTAACTTAGAATGTTTACAAGTTCATACGCTAATTAGTAAGCCGCTTCCACTAAAAATGCTTTATGTTTTCATTTGCTGAATTAAATGAGATTGCATACCTACTACATGCATTATATGGCTGAGAATCTTGGAAATGAATTTGTGACATACTAGATGTATTATCTTTTTTTTTTTGCCACACTTTTAAATAAATAAACTACTTGTACGAGTATTAAAACAGTATAGGACCAATTTACGTCAATCAACTTTTAGAACTTGTTTTTTTGTCCCATAACGCTGGAGGTGAAAGGACTGGTTAGATCATTTTCCCAAAATCATAATTTACCTGTAGCATAATTTCTATTCACATTTTTTCCTATTCTTAATTTACACCAGACGCATTAATTCCTAACATGATTTTTCCATTCGCATATTTTCCCATTAGACAATTTAGCCACTCAAAAATATTTCTTACTGCGTTTATTCTATAATCACAAAATCGATTACCCCACCCTCAGATCATAGAAGGTCTTTTATATCTATGACCCCACCCCACTCTCTTTTCAATAAACATTTAGTTCACAACTTAGCTAGACGGGGCTCCTATTTCTGGGCGGTTTGCCCTTCGGGCATCTGAAGCTACCTAACGAACCTAACCTATTAATATAGTGTGACGTCCATTAAAACATTACACTTTGGGGAAAAAAGTGTAGGTAGGTTAGGTTCGTTAGGTAGCTTCAGATGCCCGAAGGGCAAACCGCCCAGATAGTTGTAAACTAAATGTTTTTTTTTTTAAGATTCAGTGCGGTGGAACCATGGTAATATTGCCTAAGAAATAAAAAGAATGCGAATAAAACGACTTGGAAAGTATTAATTATGAGAAAAATTTAACCTAGGAATTAATGCATCTGGTGTAAATTAAGAATAGGAAAAAATGCGAATAGAAATTATGCTACAGGTAAATTATGATTTTGGGAAAATGATCTAACCAGTCGGTGAAAGGGCCCTTCAGACCCACTAGCAGAAAAAATATTTGAATTGTGACGTAACATTTAATCAATGAATCCTAATTAGAATTATTATATTTAAAACAATGTAATTCTTTAGAAATAGAATAATATTAAATCGGCAAAGTTTAAGACAATGTTCGATTCAATGCTTAATGAAGTTATAGATTCTTTAGCTCCGAGATTATGCTATCGCGCGGCACAGAAACTCGAAGCAAGTTTTACGAAGACTTGATCAGATATCCGCCGACAGATTATACCGTCCCTTGGCCGAAAGCTACTCAAACATACCCAGTGATTACTTGATAACATTAATCACATTATCTTAGACGGTTTTCGTGGTAATTCTTACTGATAACTGCTAAATATTGAAAGTGCAGACAGCTGTCGTCAAAACTAGATCTTGAGAATTTTGTAAGTAATAACCTAATACCTAACATTTCTTATTATGACAAAAATAGAAAACTTTTTTAAATAAAATAATAACAGTTTATAATTTAGGTACATTAATAATTTAGGTACATTAATAATTTAGGTACATTAGAAATCTTAGATTTGCGAAAATGCGACAATAAATATTTTTCAGAGTAAGTTTAAAAAAAGTTTAATTAAGGACTTGATAAAACTGCTATATTTTAAGTAATAAACTAGTCATCGTTCATAAAAACCTTAAAAACTTTTACTTACCACGATAGGTACTCCTATTTTATAATACTACAGTGTAAAAGGTTTGAAAGCGAATAAAACACGTCATTAATTTAACACGAGTATTCTGGAATATTCTATTTTAAAAGCATTGTCATACAACAAAGGAATATAATATCAAATGCTAAAGTTAAGTGGTTTCTCCCTAATCGCGCTCGGAGGGGACGTGAAAAAAACTAATTACGACGATGCCATTAAAATGTATGGTGCTATTCGTGGGCTTCGTGGCAGATGAGCTATGAGCACTGCCCGTTCTATTTAGGGTGCTGGCAATTATATGCTCAAATAAATTGTGAGTTAAAATGCGTTGGGATAACTTCGAAAGCGGGGTAATTTTGGAAACCGCTAATATCAAACCTACTTCATTTTTGGAAACACCTGCAATGCTTAGCAAAGCATTTGCTTATTTTTGCTAAAGGAAAAAGTACATCTAGTTTAGTAGATTCGCATTTTTCAAAAGTACCTCGCTTCAGTTACTCCAATGCACCTTAGTGTAAGGCCTGAGTGGACGCTCGAGTTGGGCGTGCAGCGGGGCGGGGCGTGCGGCGTGCATGTTAAACAAATGCAAACGTATAGGAGCGACCTTAGTGCACGCTGCTCAAATCACTTGTGAGCCCGACGCCACGCTGCACGCCCTGCCGAACGCTCGGCTTCGAGCGTCCACTCAGGCCTCACACTACTGTACTTTATACCCGTAAAAGATCGTGATTATTCTTTTCGCTTACCATGCCACCATGCTCCTACCATGTTGCTCATTTGTATCCATGGGCGACGGTGACCGCTTTCTATGAGGCAGCACGTCTGCTCGTTTGCATCACATAAATAAATAAAACCTTATAATTCCGTAAGTCAAATATTTTTTTCCCATGTAATATTTATTTAGGTATTCGTTAGTAAATCAATAGATTAGAATATTAGATCCTAAATATCATGAAATACCTCTGTAGTGTACCTATACTATTATATAGTTTATTTTATAAGCTATCAATAAAAAATATTATGTTATTATAATAAAAAAATATCACGCTCCGCTATGCCTGACACCACACACCACATACCCTCTATCCCCCAGGAGTAATTCGGTCAACGCACCACCCTACACTGTGCGTATTGTATACTCGCTTTACAATTTCATAAATCTACCTAAATGCTAATTAGACAACCGAATGTTTGGAAATTTCGTTGGAAATTTAATTCAACGCTATTTTATTTTGGAGTTATGACAGTGGAGAGTTGCGCAACGATGTTTAGAAGGTTTTAGTGTGTTGTAAACACATAGTTACAACAGCTTTTTGCTAGCGGCATTTGGTGTTTGGTGCAATGCTCTTCAAATTTTATGTTGTTTTCGTTCACTCTCTATTTCCACTAATTCAAGTTTAATGTTCACATGAACATTAACATTATGGCTCTATAAAATCATCTAAAGTAAACTAACACGTAACATTAATAGTGTCGAGTAAAGCATCGGGGAATTGTAAGTAATATTCGTCACGTAATGCTTTTAACTACTAAATGGATTGATAAAAGCGTTTATTATGTACGCCTTAGTTATTGTTTCCATTGCAGGCGAACTCCCTTTCAAAAAGTACCAGATATTTAAATGAATTTATTTTAGTTTTGGTTTAGCTAAGTGCGAATTTGCAAAGAAACATTTATCTTTGTTTTATTTTAACACCGCAAAGACACGTTCTTTTTATTACAACCGTTTTTTGAACATTACACACCTAGAATAGAGAAATCAACCCTTATAGTCGCATTACTCGTACTACGTGCCAAAGATTTGTCTACTTCCAATATCAAAGGCAGATATTATGAGCAGAGCCTTCGGAGAGCTATCAATGTGTCAAGAAGGAATAAACTCGCGAATCTGTTGTCATAAAAAAGGCCTTTTTAGTAATCTTTGATTTTATCGCACGTGCCGCCGAAGCGTTTTACTTGTCGTCTTATTCGCGGAGTTTTTATGCATCACAAATAGGAAACGGTTCGTTTTATGAATATTGTTTTACGCATAACTGGGTCCGTTCATTCCTGAACGCTCGGCGCCTTTTTAGGGTTCCGTAGCCAAATGGCAAAAAACGGAACCCTTATGAATTCGTCATGTCTGTCTGTCTGTCTGTCTGTCTGTCCGTCTGTCCGTCCGTATGTCACAGCCACTTTTTTTTCGAAACTATAAGAACTATACTGTTGAAACTTGGTAAGTTCTGTGAACCGCATTAAGATTTTCACACAAAAATAGAAAAAAACTATAAATTTTGGGGGTTCCCCATACTTAGAACTGAAACTCAAGATTTTTTTTTTTCATCAAACCCCATACGTGTGTAGTATCTATGGATAGGTCTTCAAAAATGATATTGAGGTTTCTAATATCATTTTTTTCGAACCTGAATAGTTTGCGCGAAAGACACATCCAAAGTGGTAAAATGTGTCCCCCCCCCCCCCCTGTAACTTCTAAAATAAGAGAATGATAAAACTAAAAAAAGCGGCCAAGTGCGAGTCGGACTCGCCCATGAAGGGTTCCGTATTTAGGCGATTTATGACGTATAAAAAAAAACTACTTACTAGATCTCGTTCAAACCAATTTTCGGTGGAAGTTTACATGGTAATGTACATCATATATTTTTTTTAGTTTTATCATTCTCTTATTTTAGAAGTTACAGGGGGGGGACACACATTTTACCACTTTGGAAGTGTCTCTCGCGCAAACTATTCAGTTTAGAAAAAAATGATATTAGAAACCTCAATATCATTTTTGAAGACCTATCCATAGATACCACACATGGTTTTGATGAAAAAAAAAATTTTGAGTTTCAATTCGAAGTATGGGGAACCCCAAAAATTTATTGTTTTTTTTCTATTTTTGTGTGAAAATCTTAATGCGGTTCACAGAATACATCTACTTACCAAGTTTCAACAGTATAGTTCTTATAGTTTCGGAGAAAAGTGGCTGTGACATACGGACGGACAGACAGACGGACAGACGGACAGACAGACAGACAGACATGACGAATCTATAAGGGTTCCGTTTTTTGCCATTTGGCTACGGAACCCTAAAAAACATATGATGTACATTAATTACCATGCAAACTTCCACCAAAAATTGGTTTGAACGAGATCTAGTAAGTAGTTTTTTTTTAATACGTCATAAATCCCCTAAATACGGAACCCTTCATGGGCGAGTCCGACTCGCATTTGGTCGCTTTTTTTACCTATTATATTAGTCTTGCAAAATCAAACACGGATATTTTTCTGGATCCTGAGTTAATTAATTATTATTTTACTAACATATAATAATGGTAATTAGATAGGTACATAAATTTACAAACTTATAACTAGGTAAATATAAAAATTTAGGGTATTATGTATATGTTATTAGGCCATAGGTACCCGGCTAAATGTACCTAGAACGCTGCTGGCGTTTCCCCTTTGCACCGCTAGCGAAATACGCTGGATTAAAAATGCGCCGGACCTGGGGTCGCCGCTTTTCTCACGTAGGCGTTGAACTAACTTTCTTAAGAGCCAACAGGAGCTAAGATTTAAATATTTTAGGTAAATATACCCGTCTCGCTAACGGAAGCGGCTCCTAAAACTAGTGCGATAAGGACAAGGCGAAAATCCTGCGTAAAAATCACAAAAATCGAGGTTTCGTACTCGACTGTTTCCTCCTCCAAAACTTAACCAATCGTAACCAAATTTGGAAATCTAAATGATAATGACTTTATCTGTGTCGGACCGTTTTGCTTTTTTGACTAATTGATATCAGTTTTGAATAGCACGCCTCTCATTGCGGCATAGTCAATTAGGCCATTTTGGCCATTTTTGAAGGGGCTAGCTAGGCCTTAAAAAACAAAAATATCAAAAAAAGCAAAACGGTCCGACACAGATATTGACAATATTAATCTGTGTTGAAAAAATCATTGCTCTAGCTTCAAAACCCACGGAGGAAACAGTCGAGTACGTTTGTATGGAGAAATGACCACTCCTGTTGGCTCTTAAGAATTTTTTAGCATCAGCACACCAAGGATCCTGAGTTGATATACTTACCTGTTTAAAATTTTTTATACTTCGCCTGCTAATTCCTCGAGTTGATGGCCCTTATTCTACTTCATCAGTGTTTTAAAAATATTAATATGTAGATAAATTGGAAATCTGTGTACACTTCTTTATATGCCATTTGATTCTTAACGGATTACTTCAATAGTCAACTGGGTTACCTATATAAATCCATTAATATTACAAATGGCTGGATTTATTGAATTTAACATTCTGTTTCTGGAAAAAGTGGTCAACTGAAATGAATCTCCAATTCTATTACGCTAGCAAAAACTAAAACTTTTAAATCTATAGAGTAATGACCGTCGCGTATATATCTATCGTCTACAAACATGAATCTGATCGCAGTTAAAATAGTCATCATAAATCCAATATTTAAACTGTATTAACTAGAGTTCACTTTTTTAGGGTTACCTATTTAGAAAAAGGTCCGCAGAAGTAACCGTGGATTTATGTACTAACACAATCGGTTCGTTTTATATTAAATATTCATGCTTACCTTCGACGATATGAAAACGAAGTAGTTAAACTTTTTTTTAATCGAGATTTACATCGGTCAAAGGTATATGAAAAGTGCCTGTAGGTGGGTAAAGTCGATTCGGTCATAACGCATATAAAATAGCTTAACCTTTTGGATCTAATTTCGTCATCGCATACATACTACTTAAATGAAGTCATTGAGTAAATATCTTAGCCTAGACAATACAGCTTCTGCGCTTTAATAATATTGCTATTTGTTTTAATAAATCAACCTCATCGACAACCTACAATAACCTTTTGTTTGAATACGTCACATATAATTCTATTAAACATGTATGATGTTATTATGTAGGTGTGACCTTGTTTGAAAATGAAGTTCAGACGTCGGCGTCGAGCCTATCTAGATTATTTCCACTAGAATTGAAGTTGACAACCGAACCTAATAAAATATTCAATTTTAATTCGGAGTAAACTGAATACTTCATTTGTTACGCGTATACCTACGTAATTGGAATGAACAATGAGAGCAAAATATGACAATGGCGTCAAGAATATTATAAAGGTGTTAGAATTATAATTTAAGAGCAGACTTCAAGTCACATTTAGAATTTATGTAATTTTCTTAAGCTATCATATATCATTATTTATTTTACTGACGGTAAAATATTACATACGAAAGTAACACAGTGAAAGCATTCTCTTATTTCAGTATATTTATTTAGTTTACAGTTATGAATTTATGATAAATTTTACAAGTCGACGTCGTAATCCTTTTGAAATGCTAGCTCTGGGCTTCAGATTCGGCCTCGCAGCAAAACAATTACTTATTTTAACATTCTGCGAATCACTCAGGACCCAACACTTGTGTTTCGTCTTTTTATCTTCAATTATAATAAAACACCGGCTTAATAATGAAATGGTTAGGAAACGAAAAGTAGTATTTTACTCTCTAGTCTAGACAAAAGCCACCCTACTGTTACTTGTCCAAGCCTTTCCACCACGCATTAACAACAGTATGTGACTTTCTAAAACCAGTCAGTCGTAGGTAGGTAGGTACTACTTGATTTACTCGAAATAACGGTGAACAATTGAATGAATTGAACTAATACCAATATCACATCAGTCTCTTGCACAGTACTTTAGACGCGCTAAGATTAGTAGGGGCCCGATTCGGATTTTGAACTACTACCGTATTCGAACTTCAAGATATTCACAAGAGACGACACGTACTAGATCCATTCTAGATCCGTTATAGTTAAGATTTCAACTAGTTATCTTTTGCAGCTCAATTCGGGCAACCAATGTCACTTTTACGTTAGATAGAGTTAGATATCTATTAGATGTGAATTGGATCTCTAAGTCATATCTTGTGGAAATCGTTCAAGAGTATCTCCAGAATCGCGGAAATGTCAAAATTGACAGGTTAGATCCTAAAAATATTGTTAACGTATCTTGGTGATGTCTAAAAGATATCTTATATATATCTATTTCAAAATCCGAATCGGGCCCTATTATTAGATATCTATTGTGAAGAGTGCAAACATCAATCTCTAGGATAATATTTAAATTAAATCCAGTAACTTTAATGCCATACGATAAATAAATTAGATATCTATTAGAGATCACCAAGATACGACAGCGATATTTTTTATGATCCGCGATTCTGGAGAAACTCTTGAACAATTTCCACAATGTCTAAAACGTCTCGTTATGTATTGTTAGATCTCAAAACGATTTTGAAACGATCTTAGTACGATAATTTAACGTAAAAGTGACATTGGTTGCCCGAATTGAGCTGCAAAAGATATCTAGTTGAAATCTAAACTAGTTGGTATCTAGTACATATCGTATCGTTCTCTTCTCTAGAACGGATCTTGTTATTCGAATACCGCGGTCAGCATGCAACAGATACGACAATAATACAAAGTATCAGCCTATTTTTTTATACATTAAACCTAACATGTAATCCCCTATTTTAATTTCGACGCCACAGGCTTAAATATGTTTTACCAAGACAGCCGAAACGAGCAAAAATGTAGCTGGCCAGCTTTATATTTCTTCTGTTCCTTTTTGTGTGTTGGGAGCCTTTGTTCTAGCTTTTCTTTAACCAGCGTTTTTGTTCTAGGCGTGGACGACACACACAAGTTTTTGGGCAACGAAACACACACAGACTACTTCAGATTATTATTAAGAGACGGCAACTATCTGCTCGTCGGAGGAAGGTAAGTTATCTTTTTTATTTAAATGTATTTAGTATACCAATTTCCTCGTTTACCAAAGCAACTTTAATCCTGTCTATCACTAATCTTCATGGACTCTACAATTAGGTATTTATATATATCTAAGGGTTAACATATTTCACTAATGCCGGGTCGAAAAAAATATATAGTGTAAATATCCTCTGAAAGTCGTTGAATTCTATTTATACAAATCTTAATTTTCGTTTAAATAAACTTAATTTTCTCACTAATTATTAAGCGAAGTATATATAGCAGTAGTTAAAATTAAATTATTATTTTATGTAAACAGCCTCGATTAATTGTTTGAAAACTTATTATAAGTCAACCCTTTTGTAAGTCTCGATGGAAAGTTCTCGAACTTCGTTCACAAGTAACTTGGAAACTGCCGATTAAGATCTAGACCAATTATAAAGATGGATTCAAAATTCGTAATCATTTACGTTACTAGAGCGTTACGTTACAGTCGACATCAGATATATCGGATCGGCCAAGGTGCTCACAAATATCTGAACACGCCTCTATTGTGAAGGCTTTAGAGTGCGTGTTCAGATTTTTGTGAACACCTTGAGCGCTCCGATATATCTGATGGCGACTGTACTTAAAAGGGCCATTGTTGCATTTATCTGGTGAATAAAGTTTAAAATTCAAATAAGGTACCTACTTTGCTTTTTCTGCTCCACTCCAATTCGTAGCGAAGTTAGTCTGCCCTTAAACCGCAGAGTAAAAACGTGCTGTATCTCTCTGTGACCGCAACTTTAACTTGAATGCATCGCGCTGTTCCTTTCTGGCTCGTTGTGCTGGGATAACTCCGTCTCTTTTGCATTTATAAAGAATTTCGGCTTGTGTTTGGAGGAGGCGAGAGACTTAAAACCCCCCTCGCGCTGCCGCCGGCCTACAGTCACCATTTTATTACAGTTATTGGGCTGTGACATTGCGATGTCGATGCAGGTACCTATCGAAAGTTATTTATTTATATTATTTTTTTGTGCTTCTAACGCGTCCAATAAGACATACTTACGTAATTATTACATTATTTTGTTTTGTGTCTCTATCACTTTTCCTTATTAGTGCGACAGTGACCGTTGCGTTTAGTTCGCTGCGGAACGTAAACCAGTGTCATGTTGGCTACTCATGCTGATCTACTTTTAAAAAATCGCCTGCTATGACAGCGTAGTAGACACCTACCTATAATAACTGTGACTTTTGGTTATTATACGTATTATCGTTTACCCATTTTTTATTAGTTACGGCCGTCAATTCTCATGTATAGCCAACGTTAAACAAATCCCTTTTGTACCTTATTCTGGTTTTTCTGTTAAAACTGTTTATCCCAAAAATCATGTAGGGTTCGTCTCTAATATCATGTTTTATCGATATACCTCGTTACATCACTCGGAGACACATCTGCCTCGCGATATGGAAGCCAAAATACCGCAGCTTACTTACATTGCCGCAAATTTCGATGTTCGCCGCACTTACTCGTATATACTTATAAAATATCTGTTAAGTAATTGTTATAGAATATTGGACGGGGATAAAGAAACGTATTCAAATACGAACTACCATAAGTTGTGATAATAATTCAAAAAATTGTTAGTGTCGAACACATTTAAAAAATATAATAAAAACTCGCACTAAAAATATAAAAGGTTGTGTGTGTCACTAAGAAAGATGATCGCGCAAAAACTACTTTAAACGAAATACATCAAATACAGAATTGAATGAAATTTCATTCCAATCATTACAATAATAATGTAAATTTTTTTTTTGGTTAAGAGCAACGCACGGATTGCGGTGGATGCGGGTTCAAGTCCTGCCGGAAGCGTAACTTTTTCCATTTTTTCCTTTAATATAAAATTTGGAATAATAATGTCATTCTTACTGATACTGTCTGGTCCGCATTAAGCTCTATTTCTGATAAATACTTTTTTTAATGTGTTCGTAGCCGAAGTTGCAAAAATAAAATTAGTAGTTAGTATTTTAATCATTCTACAGACCATCTTGTAAACTTCTATAGTTTATAAAAGTAAAGTACCCACCGTACCGCCATCCTTCAGTCGTACTACATTTTATTTTACAAAAAAGATTTCATAGTTGACTTCCGCTGCAGCCAGCGCACTTGAAAACTGCACGCTGCACGAAACTGCACCAAAGTTGTTTACCTGAAAAATAAAACCCGATTCTCGCGTCAACCTCGCGATGAAAAATTCGCCCTCGGCATCTGTCGGCAACGCCACCTAGCCACAGTACAAGAACAGTAGTGAATCTTCATAGAAATGTGCCGCTGCCGGCTTGAATGTGTGCGTGCGCGCCGGGCGCCGTGTACGCACGCGCTGCCACGCACACATTCGCATAATATACGGGGGAATACGGTGGCGGCAGTGTGAGCCGTACCGCGACTGTGATCGCGCGCATTCGAGTACGCTCGCATCTGCCTGCTCTTACTGGCCTTAATTTATACCTCATTTATGAATTGATAGAACATTTCATTATATTATATAAATAGAAACCTAGTGCTACTCATAATACGTAAATAATATTTAACTAAAATGAAAGTGACAACCCTAAGCGCCAACGCAAGAGTAGGTAAATAACTTGCCGAGCGGCCTTAGATTCACTACTGTTCTTAGTGTACTGTGACCTAGCGATTCAGAAATATCTGGCTACAATTTCTATATCACACAGTGGCATTGTTTCTGAAAATTAGACTTTAAGCTTAAATAAATAAGGTTCTACTAAAACTATACTCGCACAACATAATTTGAAATATTCATCCGTCCGTGCTAAGTTTGCATTTCTTTCTAAATCAGATTTACATGACAATGGTCACGTCGTGGGATGAAAGTGGATGAAAGTCTCATTGCTAGAGTTCGAGAGAGGTTTTATTAAAGAAAAGGTTGCAATAAAACCAATGCCCATTGCTGACTCGACGTTTACATGACAGGCTAACAAAGACTATATGATATTACTTTTCTGGGGCCGTTTACGGTACTTCAGTGAAATAATTTCATCAAATGCATTAGCGCAATTGAAAAATGGAAAGGGAATGAAAATTGCTTTTCGTTAAAACATTAATCACTAGTATACAGTTGTCCTTGTACCTGAAATATTTTTTCCAAGTGATTCCATTAGAGTGGAAAGGTCTTGTTTTAAAATTACCTGACCTATTGCCGTGACCAATGACATATTGGATCGTTTTCTTTAACTGTTTTATACCAAAATTTTATTTTGATTAATTATTAATTTTTAATAAAAATAAATAAAATAAAATTGAAAAACTTACACTACTATCCCAAACCATGGAATCCTGTGGCCAAATGGGATCATCTAGTAAAATAATAATACATATATTCTATCTATAGTTAAGTGTCTTGAGAGAACGGAGGTCTTCTTATAAAACACCGATGAGGAGGTATTTACTTTATTTGATTTTACAATTACGAGTTTAATTCAATATAGTTTAGAAGCGCGAGGGTGTACCGGTACACCGAGCGATTCGGAGCTCACGTGTAGCCTGGTCGCTGGATGCGAACTAGATGAGGACTCGATGAGAACTCGATCAGAACTCGATCAGAACTGTCTTCCGCTGGTCGGGATGGCCGCTTATATTCATCCCGAAACCGTGGGGATGCGTTGTCTGGAGTCACGTAGGCCATGAGAAGTTTCTGGAGCGTTTATGCTGTCGCTGCCATTAAGATAATGAAGAGTCGATCCCGTGGGACCGGCATTAATTGACAACCGCCATAAAATAGGTGATGCATTACATGCGCCTGTACTTGTATCAAGGGTGCGTTTGTTTATTCCATTAGGTGCGTCTGCATTCCTTCTATCGACGCTGAAGATAATCTTTAATGTTTTGCCGTCGGTGTGTTGCTGGAGGTCGGGGATACGTGGGAAGCGTTCCTTAACTCCTCCCCCCTTAAGAGAGAACTAAGGGTGTAGCTTGTTACGCCTGTGTTCTCGATGCTGCTGCGGCGTTGGGTGCACTTGAGGTATATGGCGCACCCGATGAGGCACATAAATATGCTTATGCTCCACACGCTGGGTATCCAAATATGTTGATGTATGTTTGATTTGATTGTTGATTCTAATGGCTTCAGGTGTATTTGTAAATCTTCATCCGTATATTGGATCTTATCTGTTTTTTGTTCTAAGTGCATCTGTATCTGCTGGACTTCTTCTTTGAATAGATTGTTGGTTTTCGAGATCACTTTAGTATATAGGTTCGCCATCTGTAGTTCACAGCCGGGATTAAGGTGTAGTTTATATGGCCCTTGGATGACTTCGTAAAACGTTTCATTGCAATTGATGGTTACTCGTTGTGGTCCTCTTGAGTATAACAGGAAATTGCCGTCGTTTATTGTTGTGTAAGCTTCCTCTTCGTCTAGTTTCGTCGTAAGGCACGTGTGGTTGTTTTTGAGAAGCAGAGCTTGATGGATGCAGTCAGGTGTTTTATTGGAGTCCTTCCACCAAACGTGTTTGCAGACCATCATGGTTTTCTTAGCTTTGCATTGTTCAGCACTTGGGTAGGCGTACCATGAGTTTTTAATGAGGATTGAAGGTTTTTGGATTTCGAGGATTAGACCATCATGAGTCGGGAAAGGGATGAGGTTGTATGCATTACCACTTTTAGCTTTAATTTCCGCTATTTTTGCAACAAAGTGTATGACATTACTAACAGTGTAAACCATAATACGATCGACTTCTACATTGTTTGCCTCCTCAAAAATGTCTTTACAAGGTATTCCTGGCTTAGCTAATGTTATGCCTAACTCTAAGATATTAATTATATCTTCCATTAATATAAAAGTAGTTAAAATATCAATATTTGCCTTATTAGTAAAACTTATGTTGTACATAGTGTTTAAACGCTTTGTAATGCTTTTAAGCCTTAAGTCAACTTTGTTAATAGTTTCGTTTAAGTTGTTAAGTAATGTTTCTTGGTTATTTGTAAGGGTTTGAATGTTGTTATTAATTTCTTTTAAATCATTCGCATCAGGGTTTCCAGCTATAAATTTAACTATTGTTCCAAGACCATCAATGAGGCCGCGTTTGGATCGACCAACGTTTTGGTTCATTAATCCTTTTAATCTTCCTAATAAATGGGTATATAGACTGTTAATGTGGTAATTATCAGTTTGAACTCTATTAGACATTAATTTGTTAAGGATGTTAAGGATTTCGGTTAGATTACATCTTTTGGTTAGATATCTGTAGCCTTCTATTTCTGCAATTGGTCCTATTTTTTCGAGGTACACGCCATTGGGATTTTCTAACTTCTTGATTTGGTAGGGTGGACTACCCTGGACTTGGAGGAACCTGTAACAACAACAGGCCTCAATTTATTTGCTGCTCGTCGTTTACCTCGACTATCCAAATATATTTTTGGGGCTTTTGTGTCGCGAATGTAGGTTTTTCGGCGAGTACAAAATACGTTAGCTTGTTTATTAGTGGTTGGGAGTTTTTCGTGAGTTTCGACTATTGGGGCTGGTAATTCGGTATTCTTATTATATTCGTCTGTTCTTTTTATTTGAGCATCCCGTTTTATTTTGTATATATAATCGTAAACCGTTTTTAAATGTTCTCTATGTTTTTCCAATAGAGTATTTAACAACTGTGAATTATGGAGAAAGTTAAACAAAGGTTCCGTTTCAATATGTCCAAATAAGATTTCATGTGGAGTTAATTTTGTGTCTGATTGTATCGAGCTGTTGTATGCTATTAATGCGAGTTTCATTTTGTCATCGTGCGGTAGTTTATTTTTATATTGTTCACTAAGCAATCGACAATGTTCTCTCAACGTTGAGTGGAATCTTTCGACGATCCCGTGTGATGCTGGATTATAAGGCGTAGTGAAATTAATCTTAATGTGATATAAATTAACTAATTCCTTAAGTAGTGCGAATTCTTTTCCTGCGTCAGTCGTTATTTCTGCAGGGACACCATAGTGTGCAAAGTAAGAAAGAAGTTTTGACATAACTGTTGAGCTATTTTTATCTTTTAATCTTTTAACTACTGCGAAACGAGAGAATCCGTCTACTATAGATAAGTAAAGCTTGCCTTCAATATCAACAACATCGCAAAAAATATGATTAAGTGGTCGCAAAGCTATTGGTGGCAATAACATTGGTGGACGCATTGGATGCCGTTCGTATTTGCCTGCCTTACAAATAGAGCAGTTATTAATATATTCGCGGATATCGGACATAATATTTTTCCACCAATATTTCCTACTAATATGCATTAAAGTTTCGGTAATACCGCGATGATTCGTTTTTCCTTCGTGATAACTTTTTATGATATCGATTTGCTTTTCCTTTTCAACTACGGTTTCCACTATTTCAGTACAACGAGTTATACGAATTTGAGGATTATGTTCTTTAGTGAGGATCTTTACCATTTCCTGATATAATTCATCTACGTAAAAGAAAGCGTAATAGTGAATACCTGGTTTTAAATACTCGCGTGCAAGTTTCCTGAGTGCTTCTCCTGGTCGTTTAGATGTATACAGGCTAACTTCTATGATTTCGTTACCGTCTTCCTTTCGCACGTTTATATTATCTAATTTATTGTGTAGTTTAAAATAAATTTGATGTGGCTTTTTATTTATGACATCATTCATAATAGGAATTCCCTGGTGTATGTTGTCATCTTGTGAGTGCTGTGTTTGGATTTCTTCGCGGTTATCATTGTAGTTAATTTGTTCATCCATGTCGCTACCGTTCTGAGCTAATATTGATTCATTATCGTTAAAATTAATTTTTACCCGTGACAAAGCATCTGCGTTCGAGTTAATAGAGCCTTGTTTGTATTTTATTTCGAAGTCGAATTCAGCTAGTCGAAGTCTCCACCTAGTTAACCTAGAATTGGGGTCTTTTAAAGACATTAACCAAGTTAAAGGTTTATGATCGGTGTAAATGATGAACTTACGACCATATAAGTACGGTCTAAAGTGTTTGCAAGCCCAAACTATCGCAAGTAACTCTTTTTCAGTTGTAGAATATTTAGATTCTGTATCAGATAAAGTTCTAGATGCATAAGCGATTGGTTTTTCGACATTATCTTCTTTCTGAGACAAAACCGCTCCTAACGCTATGTCACTAGCGTCCGTGGTAACAATAAATTGTTGATCAAAATCTGGATACTTTAAAATAGGTTCGTTGGTAATTACTTCTTTTAGCTTCTGTACTGACTTTAAAAACTCATCATCTATTATAATCTTGGCGCGTTTTTTTAAGCATTTAGTCAATGGTTTTGTTATTTGAGCATAGTTATTAATGAATCTCCTATAATAGCCTGTCAATCCCAAAAAGGATCGTATTTCTTTTTCGGTTTTTGGTACTGGGAAATTAACTATGTCTTGTACTTTGCGTTGGTTAGGTGTTAGACCGTTAGGTGTTAACTCGTGTCCTAAGTACTCTACATGTTTTTGAAGAAACTCAGATTTATCTGGTTGTATTTTTAAATTATGTTGTCGCAAGCGTTCAAATACTTTTCGTAATTTTTGTATGTGCTCGTCCAACGAAGTTGAGTAAATGATTATATCGTCTAGATATACGAGGCATGTATTATATAAGAGGTCGCGTAATATTAAGTCCATTAATCGTTGAAATGTAGCCGGAGCGTTTTTTAAACCAAAAGGCATGCGTAAAAATTCCCAATGTCCGTGATTAGTTGAAAACGCAGTTTTTTCGATATCTTCCTCGTGCATTTCTATCTGATGGTACCCACTCGCGAGGTCTAGCGTAGTGAAGTACTGAGCTCTACCTAATTTATCCAATATTTCCTCTATATTTGGCAGAGGATATTTATCTTCGATTGTCTTTGCATTTAATTGCCTATAGTCTATGACCATGCGCCATTTAACCTTACCGGATGCGTCAGGTTTTTTAGGTACAATGTGAACAGGACAACTCCAAGGGGAATTAGACTCACGAATAATGCCATTTTTAAGTAACTCGTTAACTTGTTTGTCTATTTCCTCTTGTTGTTTTGGTGGTTTCCTGTAATTGCGCACATAAATGGGTGTATCATCTGTCAAACGTAATTTATGTTTAACTGTATGGGTAAAGGTAAGTGGCTCTTGACCCGTATGAAACACGTCTTTAAATTCGTGTACTAACTTGGTAATTTTAGCTTTTTCTTCCATATTCATGTGATCCGTTCGAATCGTTAATTTGCTAGCTTCCGTTTTGTTTATTTTAACATTGTCTAATACTTCCGATACAGATTTTAATCCATTCGGTATTGGTTGTAAGAAATTATCAAAATTATTTTTGAATTTTTGGGGCCTAGGACTTAGGTTTGTGACACCTAATCTATATTTGCCATCTATCACTGACACTAATGCACAATTAATGAGGACGGTGTTTGTCCCGATTTCAGGGATAAAGTATTCGCCGTCCGGTTTGTTAGTTACACATGTAATTAGATTATCCGAGAGCGGATCGATTTTTGAGATTTTCTCCGGATAGTCTATGCTAATTGGAATTATTTTGTTTGGCATGATAAGTTCACACTTTTTTGGATGAATTATTGCGTTAAGCTTTAAAATCAGGTCCCATCCTATCATTCCCGCATATTTGGGGTCAAAGTCATAGATCAAAAATTCATGTTCTATGTCTTCGCCTAACGGGTATAATTTTAAATTAATAGCTCCTCGATGTTTTGTTTTACTATGAGCAGTCGTAATTGTAAACTCTTTATCGATAACTTTATTATTAAAATTCCTATTAGACTTCAATATTGATGATCCAATAAGGCACCTATTACTACCAGAATCTATTAAGATTTTTCCTCCCCATTCATCTATAGTGATATATGGGAGATGATCTTTATCTAAATAATTTAATTTTACGTCAATTCGTTTTGTGGTCCTGTTTCTTGAAAAAAATCATCGCCATCATACGTGTTGGGGTCATAATTATGTTCGTAATTACCATTATGTTCATTGGTATTTATTTGTGTATTAAAAACTTCTACCGGTCGCGGTCTTGGCGGACGATTTACAGGTCGCCTACTAGTCGCGGTTCTCATTGAAATATCACTATCTAAATGGTCAGTTAATCTTTGAGGTTGGTGTTTTGGCGGGTATGTTTGTCGCCATTGTTCCGGAGTTGGTCGCGGTTGGTTGGCCCAATGCATTTGATTGTTGTTGTTATTTAACTGCAGATTAGGATAAGATATTTGTGCGAATTGGTTAGATTGGTGTTGATTTACGCGGTTTTGATTGAAATTCGGTTTTAGTATAGTATGTTGATTATAGTTTTTATTATTATAGTTAAATCTTGGATTAGATTTAAATGATTTTTCTTGTTTTCTCTGGAAGTACTCGGGGTGGACTTCTAACTCGTGTTTTAATTGATTATACGCGTCATCAAAAGTGGTGTGTTGCGCGGAACGGATTAATCGATCAGTCGCGATATCCAAGTGTTTACATAATTGGTCGATGCAAACGTTCTCCAAAATGGCTGTTGCTTGCGGTGAATCCGCTTTATTTTTCGCTGCGTACAAAAGTTCTTTTATTTTATCAGCAAATCCTAGAGCACTTTCGTTAGGGAACCGTTTAATGCGAGTGATTTCAGAAAGAATTTGTTCTATACTTCTAGTGTCACCAAATTTAGACCTTAAGGAATTTACAATTTCTTCTACCGTGTTGTTTGGCATGTGAGCAATTGCTTTAATTGCTTCCCCGCGTAACTTGCTTTTTAATATAATTGGAAACAGGGCCCTTGCGTCAGCGTCTGCTGCTCTAGCTAACATAGTAACTTGATTTAAAAAGAAATCTAAAGTTTGTCTATCACCTTCATATTTGGGCAAATATTTTTCGATCGTAGTATGATTCAGAGCCATTTTGATATAAAATTAATTAAATCCTATCAAATATGAAATACAGAATGGAACTCTTCTTTTTTTTTTTTTTAAGAAAAAAAAATGGTGGAAATGCGTACAAAATAATTAGGAAAATGAAAGGAAAATATAGGAAAACTCACAGGGTAGCCGCCAGTGCGATGAGTACTGTGGTCTTCATAAGGCAGTGGTCGAATCTCTTCAGGTTGAAACCTTCCAGTTCGCGCCGACGATGTGTAGCCGCTGCTCGCTGGGAGACTCGCCCGTCGCTGTCACCAGTTAAGTGTCTTGAGAGAACGGAGGTCTTCTTATAAAACACCGATGAGGAGGTATTTACTTTATTTGATTTTACAATTACGAGTTTAATTCAATATAGTTTAGAAGCGCGAGGGTGTACCGGTACACCGAGCGATTCGGAGCTCACGTGTAGCCTGGTCGCTGGATGCGAACTAGATGAGGACTCGATGAGAACTCGATCAGAACTCGATCAGAACTGTCTTCCGCTGGTCGGGATGGCCGCTTATATTCATCCCGAAACCGTGGGGATGCGTTGTCTGGAGTCACGTAGGCCATGAGAAGTTTCTGGAGCGTTTATGCTGTCGCTGCCATTAAGATAATGAAGAGTCGATCCCGTGGGACCGGCATTAATTGACAACCGCCATAAAATAGGTGATGCATTACATGCGCCTGTACTTGTATCAAAGGGTGCGTTTGTTTATTCCATTAGGTGCGTCTGCATTCCTTCTATCGACGCTGAAGATAATCTTTAATGTTTTGCCGTCGGTGTGTTGCTGGAGGTCGGGGATACGTGGGAAGCGTTCCTTAACTCTATTATTATTCGCAATACAAATAAAAGCATATTACGTAAATTAATGCGTTTATTGTTAGGACAGCTGAAAGGCTTTCCTTGATAATGATCCTGCCTAGCTCCGCGCCATTTCTAGATTTCGTATTAAAGCAGGCTCGGTTAATATGGCCCCGGCTACACGGAAACGTTATTCCGCCTGCGTCCCGTCTAATGTTATTCTACTATAGAGGGTGTGAGCCTCTTTTGTGCCCTTTTAACTAAATTAACGTTGTCCCGACCAGACCAGAGGTGTTATAGCTGACCATTTCCTAGAGATCTCCGCAAAGAAACCAATCTTTCCTTGCGAGGGGCCAGAAATGATTGGATTGGTGGCGAGTATGTGATAGCATGCCATTCTCGCTTACTCCCATTTGTATGGTTTCGTTAATAAAAGGGAAACATTATTAAATAGATCGGTTGATACTAAGTTGGTAGTGTTTTTCATATGCTTCACTTGGAAATTACTAGTAGTTTTTTAACATTACGTTAGTCATTGTATTGGCTTGGCTTATTGAATATCATATTTTTGATAACAATAATAACATAAACCTATTTGGGTAGATTCTATATTTAGTGACTCCTTTTCTATACCCTTTTTCGTTTCATACCTGTTTGTGGTGTTTCTAAGTAAGCTTCCAAAAGCGAGCCTTAGATGTTTATTTTCGTTCTAAAATTTTACCGCTCTTGCACCTAGCTATAATGATAAGCTATTCTCCATTTGTTGATTATTAGTTATTTGTATATTTTTATCTACTGCTAAGAAATAAGAATACTAATTAGTCTCCAATATATGGCCTTTAAACGGCGCAAAACGCCACACAAAGCTTCGGTCATAACGCTAAAGCCGGGTCCACACAAACCTGAATAAACAAACTGTTGTTGATTAATCTTGTTCACACGAGGCTCTGTTTAAAATCAATTTCGGTGCCAAAATCAATTTTGCGAACAAAAATACGGTATGTATTTAAAGTTCGAGTCTATGAACGAAAGCCTATTATTTTCGGCTGGCACAATTTTAATTTTGTATCGGAATATTACATTGTCTGGCAGACTGCTACTCTTCTATCCGTGTGGTTTAATGAAAAATTATTTGAGCCAATCCAGCTAACCGGTATGGTGTGTGGGTAAAACATATATTTGATCTATACAATCTATTGTTGAGCAAAATGATGCCGCGAATTCAATCAATCGGCCTCATGCGAAATGAAAATAAAATTGTTTTATCATTTTCCAACGCACCTGCTCATACTCTGTATCAATGAATGTAGAAGCTCAGGTACTTATATCGAGGCAGGTATTCATTCTAAGACCCTTTTCTATATTAGCGACATTCGTAACAATTTTCTTCAAACATTATATATAGCATACTAAATTAATAAAAGTATATTCAAAAGTTAATGAAGAAGGTTTATATCACTATCAAATCAAGTTCGTATGTATTTTTTTACCTATGCCACTAATAATGCATAATAAGGTAACGTCTTAATCACTTAACTACGTACCTACACCAATGGAAGCTGTTATTTCCAATTCCAATTGAGTATAGATGACTTTGAAATCTCAACTAAAACTCTTTCAGTATCAAAGAATACGCAAACCTCAGATCTTAATAAAAACAAAGGATCTTAGAGATTTCTCGTGGCAAAAAAGGAATTAAGGTAATCATCGCATCCATCACCGGTTGCGGGCAACAGCCAGAACTGCCCCCCGGGGAGCCCTGAGCTTCGCCGGCTGATGAAGACGCATGCGCCGGCCTGCCGGTTTTGACGACTGATTCTGGGAACTATATGTCTGGCCTGCGGGCCAATGGTCGGGATGGGAGAATTCAGAGAACGTTTTATAATATTTGCTTTGGGTTTTTATTTTATTAATTACTAGCGACCCGCCCCGGCTTCGCACGGGTTAACAAATTATACATAAACCTTCCTCTTGAATCACTTTATCTATTAAAAAAACTGCATCAGAATCCGTTGCGTAGTTTTAAAGATCTAAGCATACATAGGGACAGACAGACAGCGAGAAGCAACTTTGTTTTATACTATGTAGTGATAATGTCGAAAACTGCTGTAAAGTTGTTGTCAAATAGGTAGGTATACATAAATGCAATGAAATAATATAATATTATATAAGTAGGTTACCTAGTAGGTACGTAAGTAATAAAAAACGATCCATTTTCAGTATACATACGTGTCAATTGTATGCTGTAGTTAATTAATTAGAAATGTATACGAATCATTATTGGTTACCATCATCAAAATACATTATGTAATTAAAAGCAAGTAAGTAGGTAATCCGTTTATTTTCAAACTTAACGTATCGTTATATTGAGAATTTGTCAAAATGTTTTTAATACCGCACGTCCAAATTTTCACGATACTACTCTTTCAGAGTTAATAGCCCATTTAAAATTTAATTCAACATATATACCCGTGAATAGGATTTCCTTTAAGTAAAGCCCAAGTCAATAAAGCAATCGAAATTCTAAAACACGGTACGGAAACAGCTAATTTAGTATATTGTGCAAACAACGAAGGGCTAAAGTTCCCTTCGGGGGCAACAGGCTCCCTTCAATTAGAATTAACTAAATGCGAGGGCGTATGCAAGCTCCCGCCGATACGCAGAATAACGTGATTTAGCCCTGTAACTAGCATTCGTCACTCTAATAACACCAATCTGACTAACTGTACACACAATAATGCATTTAGAGTTCAGCTTATCTGAAAATTGATACTTTGATCGCTAGAGACGGATATCACATTGATGAAGATTTGCGCCTGAGATGGTACGAAGTGAAGTGAACTGGTACATACTAATCAGCGGCCTAATTCTGAAAATAAATATTTGTACAAGTATGTTTCTGATTTTTTTTAAATGTTGATCGAATACACTTTGGTGCAAACCGCGTGCTTTCACGCATTTCGCGTAACAAGCAAAGCACTTGAAAAGTTTACATAATCATTGGCCCATACGCTGCCATATACATTCCTTAAAAAGAAATTGAAAAGATATAATAGGTACCATCAACCGTAAAAATGCAAGGCGAATTTATTAATGAATTAATTCATAATTTCTTCATGCAATTTCTCAGCTCACTGTACCTTGAAGAAAAGAAAAATACGCTTACAAATATGTTCCTACAAACAAGACCTAAAAGGAAACTAAAGTTAATACATTCTTATTCAAGCTGCCAGCAAAGTTTTCGCCAAGTAGCATGATGTAAGTAAAACATCATTATTATTTCGTTCATACCCCAGCGTTCTTTCGCTAAAACAATACACGAGTCGTAGACGCAATTTCAACCGATCCCTGGGAAACTTTGTACGTAGTGCCTATTTGTTTTGGCCTAAACAAATAAAGTAGTTTAGGGGAAAACAGATCAGTTAACTTGTTAAGTGTGTAAGGACGGCACCTCCGCCGGATTTGTTGCGAATTGCCCGCTGTTTGCAGCCCGACCGAGGCTCTTTAGTCTTCCACGCTATCCGTGGGTAAGATCAAAAGCATACGGATTAAATACGTGTTTGTAAACACATGCGAGTATTAAATATAGACTAATATACCCTTAAATATGTGTATACGTGTGCCTACATATTCTTGAGATCAAGGCAAAACTGCGGTTTCGGTACTTACGCTGTCAGTGAGCTCTGTAATATGTATAGTTTACCTATTAGATAAGCATTTAAATATGTGGAATGGAGACCTTGCTAATGTGACGCCATCAATAATAGATTTTAGTAATGTAGTTTTGCTTGTTTATTATAATTCGTTTTCTCTGCCTTTACGTAGATGTGGAACCTTTAGGAAACAGTTAGGTATGTACTAAGATAAGTAGTAGTAGTAAACTCTTTATTGTACAAAAAGACATATTAAAAATAACATACAATTAGTAAGAAGTACAAAGGCGAACTTATCTCTTTGAGGGATCTCTTCCAGTTAACCTTTGAGTAGATGAGAGGAGAAAGTGAAAAGAGGGTGACAAATGCAGCAAAATGTACAACAAGGTACCAGAAAGATAAAGGATATAAATACATACAAAATGTATAGGATAAACATACATATCTTACACAAAAAGGAATGGGGAAAATACACTAAACATTGGAAAGAATTAGAAAGATATAAAGCAACTATACAATAGAAATATAGACAAATTAATCAGTCAGATCAGATAACCATAGCTTCTTTAACCTCTCCTTGAACGACGCAACCGATTGTGCCTGCCTAAGCGAAACAGGCAGCTCATTCCACAGCTTCACTGGACGCACTGCGAAGGACTTGTTGTATCCTCGAGATTTGTGAGGAGGGATGGCAAGTGATAAATTCGCGCTCGAACGCAGACGGTGGCCACTGCCTTCAGCCAGAAATTGAAATTTTTGAGAGAGGTATAAAGGAGAAGAAGGTGTAAAAAGAACATTAAAGAGAAGAGAAAGAGTGTGAAGATCTCTACGGCGGCGGATTGGAAGCCAATTGAGTTTTTGACGATAGTAAGACACATGATCGTACTTCCGTAGGCCGAAAATGAATCTTATACAGACATTCTATAAGCGCTCTAACTTGTCCAGGAGTTCTTCTGTCATGTCAAGATTCACAGCGTCGCCGTAGTCGAGTAGAGGCAGTAACAGAGACCGGGCCAGCATGGCTTTGGTATCCAGTGAAAGAAAGTTCTGAAGGCGCCTTAAAGAATGGAGAGATCCAAACAGCTTTTTGCTCAATTCAGTAACATGAGGCGCCCAGGAGAGTGTCTGATCCATGGTGACCCCTAGATTTTTAACAGTGGATGAGAAAGGAATTGGTGTACCATCAAAGAAAATTCTAGGTGCCGCCTGATCAGACAATATGGAGATGTAATGAGGACTTCCCAAAACGATCGCTTGCGACTTCATGGCGTTGACTTTTAAACCGACGGAATCTAAATCGGCGTTAATTTGAGATAAGGTCGCGTAACGTCGTATTGCATATTATTGACAGAAGCTTGGTACTTTGTAATAAGTTTTTTTTAATTCTCTTAACCATTCGTTCTATGCAAGTTTCAATTAATTTGCAAGTTCTGTACCCCGTTTCACAAAATTGGTACTTCACTATACAATATACCTACTTAGGATGCATGTGTACTACCGCAACCGTCGCGTCGCTTATACATAAAATTAAAGCCTGTCTGTAACGGGTGCTTAATATCTTCGATATTTGGGGGTAATTCGGTAAGTGATTGACATGTATGTCGTTAAATATTGAGCCGTTCTGCGCTCGAATTACTAAATCCAACGCCTCAAATGACGGTCGTGACGACGTAATCTAATATAGATCCTCGACTGAACATAGAGTGATAATTATATCTACGTTGACGGGTTCGCGGGTCATTCAATTCAAAATATGAATGGTACGGAGGAATTCGCAGCTATTTGGAAGTTACGATCGGTATTTAACTAGATGAGCTTAATTTTACTACCGATAATAGGACCAAGAAATTGATTTGTATGTATGTATTATGTAAGTAATTACTTTCCGACGATACGAGTACGTATGCATGTTGAGTTTGCCTGTTATTGGGTGAATGCTCGAGCAATTTGTTTTTTATTGTCATGTTCATCAACAAGTTTAATATGTATTGCACCAGCTGGCAAATCTTGAATAAATCAAATAAAAATAAAAGAGGTTAATAATGAAACTATGAAGTTGTCAATAATAACTTAAAAGACAATTTGGAAATTGTTTTGCTTTTATTGAAAAAAAAGATAAAAATCTAACGCTTCTACAGAACGTGCAGTGAAACGAATTGAACAATAATGAAACGGACTGACGCTCGCATTTTATAGCTACTGCAGTGACACTTTCTTAAAAAACCGGCCAAGTGCGAGTCGGACTCGCCCATGAAGGGTTCCGTATTTAGGCGATTTATGACGTATAAAAAAAAACTACTTACTAGATCTCGTTCAAACCAATGTTCGATGGAAGTTTACATGGTAATGTACATCATATATTTTTTTTAGTTTTATCATTCTCTTATTTTAGAAGTTACAGGGGGGGGGACACACATTTTACCACTTTGGAAGTGTCTCTCGCGCAAACTATTCAGTTTAGAAAAAAATGATATTAGAAACCTCAATATCATTTTTGAAGACCTATCCATAGATACCCTACACGTATGGGTTTGATGAAAAAAAAATTTTTGAGTTTCAGTTCGAAGTATGGGGAACCCCAAAAATTTATTGTTTTTTTTCTATTTTTGTGTGAAAATCTTAATGCGGTTCACAGAATACATCTACTTACCAAGTTTCAACAGTATAGTTCTTATAGTTTCGGAGAAAAGTGGCTGTGACATACGGACGGACAGACAGACGGACAGACGGACAGACGGACATACAGACAGACAGACAGACATGACGAATCTATAAGGGTTCCGTTTTTTGCCATTTGGCTACGGAACCCTAAAAACAATCAAATTATATAGCATAGTACGGAAATAGTGCAATATCAAAAGAACTCCCATAAAATAGCGCACCCTATTGCAGATTGTGTAGAATCTTTGCGTCTTAGCCGTGATTTAGGAATCGTTATCATAGCGGGGCTTTAGTAGGGGACCATATCGGAATAAGGAAAAAGAGATAATTCATCAGACTTTGCCGAGTTTTATCTCATTATCTTACTTTGGGTGTTGGATTACTTACTATAATATAAGGTACTTATAATAGTTATAACGTTATGAAAGTCTCAAGCAACGCAACTAGTTTGCTGGACAATCGCCGAAAGTAGACATCATTCGTTTGTTATGAACGATTCATGATGTGATATTTTTTAATTACAACAAGCCAATATGTTTACATACCTAGTGAAGCAAATTCGTAAACTTAAGCCAGTCAACTACTCATGTACAGTACGTCACCATGGATAGGTATATTTTTTTAGATTCTTGGCGATTCTGATTTAGATGACATGTACTTTTCCATAAAATGGTCATGGATATCGTTATATAGGTTGTAGCAGGGGCAGATTTCGAAAATTATTCTCCAAGACCGCTAGTACAGGAATGAATTACTACATTCCGTGTTGCTAATATAAGCCTTGAGCGGCATTTGCCTCGTTAACACATAAACGTACAGGAGTCATTAGGTACTTACCTACTTTTGGAAAACATTGTTTTTACTTCTTCAGTATGGGAAAAATATGTAGCTGATACATATTACATAACATAACCTTAACAAAGTTATTATCAAAATCGATACTGTCCTAATACCCATAACTATCACTATTTGGCAGAGATGCTGGACCTAGTTACGTGGTAAGTGTAAATCGTGATGGCTAACATGTACTGATATAGGTACATACATACAGATTAGCGGTATATTGGCTTGGACTTAATTAATGCACTTTGGCTATTGAACTCGCGTCATTTATATAACACACAGTAATCTGCTTAAATCTAGGTTCATTATGTACAAGTAGAGGAGACTACACAAACGCGTTACAAAACTATAACAAGTCGTATTATATTTAGGCTGGAACAAAAAAATACTGCTCACCTGAAATTGAGTAAATTTGTATTGAACCGGTGACCGAATTACCTATAAAAAACAATAATAGTAATCAATTTATTAAACAAATTCTTAGAATTTATTTGCTTTCGAAAACAATTACCCGATGAATGATGCCCATTCGAACGTACACTTGACATCAAAACGATATCCAAATAATTTCAGTATCATTCGCGCGTTCATTTCGCTCGGACTTGTGCGTAGATGTATTAGCGCTAGCGAGAGGCAGAGGCGAATGATAACTAACTGATATGATTCAGATATCGTTTTGATATCAAGTGTACGTTTGGACGTATATTGTAGAAATAAACACAGAGATACCTAAAGGGCTTCATCAAACTGATTATTACTAACTCCTAGAGTGAGGCAGAATAAAAAGCGCAATGTTCTTATATAAATACTTCGGGTGTGTCACAAAAATGACGCTTTTCATTAGGTATCATTTCAACAAAAACAGAAAAACCATCCCATTCCAACACCATAAATCATGACGTCGAAAGAGCGAGACAACAATCGGGCCCCGAGGCTTTGTGCGGTCGGCATTTTGAACGCTTTTAATTAAAATGTTAAGAATTTTGTATTTTGTATGCGAACGTCGGACCCGCCAGTTTAATGAGACTTGCGTTTTCTCCGTCTCGGCACTCTACGCCCACGCAATCGGCGGATTTAAAGGGTTCCCGGGGCTCTTAATACGCTGGTCGTCATAACACTGAAAGGAGGACTGTGACAAAGAGGGAATTTCATATGAATTCGCGTTTTTACGAAGAAAATGTTATTTTAAAGTTGATCGGGCTCCGAAGTATGCAGCTACGTATGAATACATTACAGTGTGATTTACATACATACTAGTGTAATATAGTTAGTTGATGGCGAGCTTGTGATTGTTGTTTTTATTCATTTCGGTTCGTTAAGTAAACACGCATCGCGGTGTGAATGAATGCCACCATTTGCATATGTTCAGAAATATGTGTATATCACAGATTTTGGAACACATCTTATTTCGTTTATTCGTAACGTGAACTGCTGATAATTATGTTGTCTGGCTATCCGTACCACCATAATATCGCCGGCTTGGGACGCCATAATTTATTTGTCTGACATGACAAGTCTTCTTAAGAAAATTAAATGACACAGCATAGCAATCTTTGTGATAGATTTCCCCGCCCCATTTAAATATAATACCCGACCAGACACTTATACAAAGTTATTACTTGTTGATATTTAATCCTTCTAACGTTACACCTATATTCATATTTCCCTGAGAGTTTACCAGCCATAACTAACTTTTACAAACTTGGTCAAAATATGGTAGGTAACTACGGAACGTGGAAGCACTTCATCGCCAAAAACTTCGCAAAGCAATCAAAGCGGAAAGTTAAGCCGACGCGAAAAACATCGAACCGCTTACGGAATAAACAAACATTGTCTCAAGGTAACATCATAAATTCGATGAAATAAACGATGAATGTTGTTGGGAAACAATTGCAATAAATCTCGTCGCATGTGAAGCACAATTTCTCAGTTGGAGGCCGGTGGCGGGCGCCCGAACTTTTCCAATATTGACGCCAGCCGTTCGCCATGTAAAAACGCTTCCAAGACGCCCGTATATCAACCAATCCACGTGAGTGCCCATTTGACAGTCAAATGCTGATGACAAACATCGCAAACTTGCCTCGATAGAGGGCATGGCATGAGTGGTGGGGATAACTGACAGAACAGGATAGTCTTATGTATCTTTCACTAGGAGTAGCAGAGAAAGCGCTATTATTGTTTGTCTTTGTCACAGTCTCATATTTTTTTATTCCCCACCGTAGTTTATGGTGGGATACAAACAATGCGTAAACGTCAAATTGGTGTGAAACATATGAACAGTGCAAAGATTATCAGTAAAAATATTGAAATCAGTGTTTCGTGTGCATGTAGGAGTACTTAACAATTCAACAAATATGGTGAATTGCTCAGTTTTGCGCTGTACAAGTGACTGCCGGCAAAAACAGGACAACGTAACATTTCACAGGTAAATACAGTATTTTATACTTCGGTCACATTATCATGCTTAGTAACAGCATCCTACAATCTATATCAATTAAAATCTGAGTAGAAAAAGCATTTACAGTAAATTATAACTCGGGTAAAAAAAATTACCTATAAATATTTCCTGATAAATTAACAGACCAAATTACGTACGCATATTGACAGTAAGCCGTCACCCTTTTAATAACGTGTATTCAATTTAGTCGCATTGCTATTATTCGAGGGATACCAGCCCGTGATGCATACAATTACCCCAAAATTCGGGTATTTTGTATTTTAATAATATTTTTATAAATAATTTTGCTGTAGAACTGGACATATACGAACAATAAAATTGAACTGTGTTTAAATTAGAATGTAAATTATATTAACGTTATAGGGGGTTTTGCCACGACTCAGAGAATCTAATTCTATGATATGCTGCAGGCACTCATTCTTAATTTTGCAATAAGAGTGACAGATTACAAAATGAATATTTCGTTTATTACCTCCAGATTTCCACAAGATGCAGGCACGCGTGCGAAATGGATTTTAGCAACCGGAAGGAGAAACTGGGCACCGACGCAAAACTGCCGGATATGCTCAAAGCATATTACGAAAACCTACCTTATCTATTTCTTCCTGTGGCACACAGTATGCTAAAAATTCTTTCTTTAGGCGTATACTTGTAATATGTATAATGCATCGCTTAATGATATAGACATTTTTGTTCATAGTTTGTCCGTTTTCAAGAACAAAGTTCGGCATATTTTGTTTACTAGTAATTGAAAAATTGTTTCAAGTAAATATTTTGCATTGTTTTCTTACTTTATTTGCGTGTTGTACTCACAACTATAGGTACCTACGGGTAATTTATAATTAAGTAACCTATTTACTTTTCATTGTAATAGTCAACTTAGTAAGCGAGTAACGTATTAAACTTTAGGCCTATTTTTAGTCATTTTTGTAAGACTTATTTGTAAAAAGCCGGTTTGTTTTCTAAATAAAAATAAATAAATAAAAAAAAATTGGCCCATTGATATTTTATTTATCGCTGCGTCTTACGTAGGCGAACAACTCGCGAACGTGATTAAAATTACCCCAATATTTGATAATATTGGGGTAATTTTTACCTATATGGTATCCCCGGGTTTGTGACGTCATCTATGTCTATCCCTTACGGGGGCACGCGGTAGGCCACATCTATAGAAATACTACCATCTATGCCTCGATAAGAGTTTATTGCTCGCGTTTAAGTCTGCCTATCGCGAGTTTAGACGTCGTTAAAGTCCTTGGTCTATTTTTAACCCACAAAACGCGAACTTAGGTATGTTTAGGTTCGATGACTTTGTTTGATTTACCGGGGTTTATGTCTTACTAGCGAGTTAAAGAAACATATGGGTAAATTCCGTGACATTTTGTGTCTATGATATGCGATATCATGCTTGCAAAATAGTAATTTATATTCATGTTGTCGGTCTGTTCATAGTCTTGAATCTTACTTGTTTGTATAGTCTGTTTGTGCTGATAACTGCTAATATCTTGAAACTAATAACGTTAAATAACTTCTCTCGCCTTCATCTTGATAGATTTGATCGAACACGTAATATTTTACAGCTAACGACGTAGGTTCGATAGGAAGTTTGCTAACGACCGAGTGACCGGATGCAACTAACAAGCTCGATGTCTTGACTGGTCGATGGTGACCTAATTAACGTTGTGATCCATTACTGTATCGATAATTACTATGTTGTTATTTAGTATGTGGAAGGACGAATGTATGTATCATATATTAAAGGACTAGTCTGAAAAATCATACAAAGTTTATAAAGAAACCATAATCACGCGGGTTATTTTAACAGACACATTTTTGAGTAGATTTTAATAGTGTTCCGTTTATTGAGAGTAATAGTTATTGAAGAACCAAATGACTCACGGCTAGATATTCTTACTTACCAAGTGACAAGTGAACTTAGTGAGTAAGCCGATTTATCGATGTCAATAATAATTTTAAACTCTCCCAAGACCTCAGCCAGCCTATTATGGATAGCTTTATCCATCTTTATCCACGTGATAAAATAACTGTCACTGTTTAACACCGTGGGAAAGAAAGTGACGGACACCGTTTTATCACGCTGTCACGTAGACAAGAACGACCATCATATCCGTACAGGTGTACGAGTATTTGCGCTTGTATAGTCAAAAGCACGCGCTGTACCCCAATGTCCTATTGATATTGTTCTAAACGGGACTCGTAAAGTTTTCCAATATCGCCGCGTGTCGAGTGCACGCAAACAAATTGCATCTGTCGGGCGAATTTGGCTGCGTTCGAATTTGAATTTTCTGAGCACAAAAGTATACTTCATACGTGTGGTGCTTAATACTTCAATAGGTTCATATTGAACCGATATTGGTGGGGTGGAGGTGCGGTCACAGACAAATAGTGGTATTATTCAAAGTCGATACATACAAGTGCATATGAAATAGGTACGCAAAAACTTTAATTAAATTAGATGATTATAGCATGAAATAATTATGCCAAAATAACAACCCACTAAAATTATTATAACCAAAATATACTTATTAATTTTTATGTGTTAAAAGTAGAATTCTATGGGGATAATTATAAAGCCTGGTTTTTAGATCCGTCCTTCGTCCATGATATTATAACGTAATAAACACAAAAGTTAAAATGAATAACTAGATTTGAAACGAAAAACGTTTGTTTTATACTATTCCCTTTATTTTTAGATTGACTTTCATTGCTATCCGTGCTTTTAGTAAAGGTTGTTGGTCTAATAAAACAAAACAATATTTTCACGCTGTTGGATATTACTACTGACAGTCTATACTATATTAAAAATACTTATCGCATGACCAGACTTCCTACCTACTTACATATACCTATGCACTACATAGGTACAGTCAGCAGCAGAAGTTGCTAGGCGGGCGATGTGTTCAAAATTACCTTGACACGCTCTTATTCTCTTAACAATAAAGTCGCGTCAAGATAATTTTGAACACCTCGCCCGCTTAGCAACTTCTGCTGCTGACTGTACTTGGTAGTTGAACATACAATTTTCCGAAATCGATTTAACGCTTCGCCGTCAGTTCAATCTACCTTAAATCAACTTTTAATAACACAACCCCATAAATATTCGCTCCAAAAAGGTAAATGATGTTATATGTGACGTTACGCGTTACGCTTACGTTATTATTAACGATGCTCTGATATAAATACAATGCCGCGGGACGCTATGTGGCGTAAGCGCCATCGACAATAAGGTCCCTTTTCATAGCTAATGCCCCATATAGGTACTCGTAGTGTATGTAAAGCATTGGACATGTCGCTTCTGGCAGCAGCACAGTACATTTATCATAAACAGTAACGTAACGGACTAAAGATTTATTGAAGCAAGTGTGCTTCAATAAATCTTTAGTCCGTCGTCAAGCGAAAGTGCGGAGGACGTTTTTCAGCCGATTATTTTGAATACAGATCAGATATATCGGAGCGGCTAAGGCTCTCACAAATATCTGAACACGTCTCTATTGTCAGGGCGTTAGAGTGCGTGTTCAGATATTGTCAACACCTTGGCCGCTCCGATATATCTGATGGCGACTGTACGTTTCGTGTTGTATAAAGTGAGAATACCACCAGGCTATGTTCACTGTGTAAGCCGGCAGGAGATGCATCAATCAATGTGGATATATCGCTGCAGTTCGGATGCGGATGTCCGATGCGTTTGCTATGTTTGACGACTGATGAGAGCCTACATATATACTAAATTATTAACATTTTTACGGAAATATTATATTATAAAATAGAGGGGTTTAATATCCTTTGTCATCGAGCGTAAGACTGTGAAAAAAGTGCAATAATAATATACTTATAGTCGTCTGAAATCGGTAAGACACACAGAAGTACTAAGGTTTAAATAAATTTATTATCGATAACAGCTACTTAATTCTCAAAATGATCACCTCTAAGTACTCGATTTGTGGACTGGAAGTGGTTTTCTATTTTCGAGGTGTACTTACGATGAAGAGTATTTTGCTGCAGTAATCATAGATTATTTTATTAATGTATTATATGTTTTATATCCCAGGTCTACCGCGAAAACCGAAATTCGCAAATTGCGGGAATCTTTCTCTTTTACTCCAATGAAGGCGTAATTAGAGTGACAGAGAAAGATGCTCGCAATTTGCGAAATTCGTTTTTTGCGGTTATACTGGTTATAGCCCAGAAGTGAGATCACTGCCCAAGTAGGCTACGAGCGCTACGACGTAGCAGCTATTCCTCGCTTCATAGCAAATCTAGCGTAGCGCTTCGATGGGGAAATCATCAAGACTCGTTGAAGCTTACAGGCCAAGGGCCCGATTCGGATTTTGAAATAGACATCTACTAAATATCTTTTAGACGTCACCAAGATACGATAACGATATGTTTAAGATCTAACCTGTCAAATTTGACATTTCCGCGATTCTGGAGATACTCTTGAGTGAATTATCACATCTAATAGATATCTAACACGATCTATAGTAAAAGTGACATTGGTTGCCCGAATTGCGCTGCAAAAGAGAACTAGTTGAAATCTAAACTATAACGTATCTAGAATGGATCTAGTACTCGTCGTCTCTTGTGAATATCTTGAAGTTCGAATACGGCAGTATGAAGCTTACAGGCCAATTCGAACGTGCACTTAGATGCAGGTGCAGTTAGATGTCATTTGTGCGTTCATTTCGCTCGGACTTGTCCGCACAAATATTAGTGCGAACGAGACGCCCCCGCACGGATGACAGATAACTGATATGATTCCAGTATCATTCTGATATCGATTTGATGTCGGTGCACGTTCGTATTGGCCTGTAAGTCATTCCTATCTACCTAAAATACAGATACATATCATGTATTTATTTCTAACTAAAGAACACCAATATACAAGTATTTTCCACTAAATAATACAACGTTAATTTAGAATTCCCGTACAGTATTTCTCTTGAAATTAATTATTCAGTTTTAGGCCATGAATAGCATGAATCATACTGGAGCGTTATTTAATTAGAAACACTATTTTCGTCGGCCGTTCGCAATCCGGAATGATGAATGTCACGGCCCAACTGTGACATTATACAATCCACTTTTGATTGGACACGCGACGGGCCAGCTATTGTGACAAAAATCTATAGTTAGGTAGCTATGTTTTAACGCAGAAGTAGTTTTTCAAAAATATGTTTTGGTTTTATTGTTAATACTTTATATTACAAGTGCTTTATAAGTATACAGTGCCAGCCACTTGAATAGCCTCACTCACCAAAATTAATATTTATCATAGTTATATAAAAAAGAGATATACATTAAACATTAAATATGAAATAAAATAAGAAGCCTTGTAATAGTAAATAAAATATTTATTGTAATCTAATCAAAGTTTTAAGAAATAACGTCAAACAAATAATTGACCCTTCCACTTGAATAGCCTCACATGGTAAAAGATACTGTTTAGTTATTAAAACTCTTTCGTTTAATATTTCGTATACCTTCCATTAGACCTTATTAATTCGAAAATACGATTAGGTAGTGATTAATATAAAGAATGTATGTAATTAACGTCCACAGAAGCCCAAACAGTGTAAATAGCTTGAATCAGTTCTTCTTTATTACTAAACTGTCTTCCGTTGTAATAAACTTGCCGAGACAGCCAACCCCAGGCATTTTCCATGATGTTCAGATCAGGGGACAAGAATGGCCAATCTAGAACTTCAATCTGGTTTTCTTCAAACCACTTTGTAACTATGGCTGACGTGAGTATGGGAGCATTATCATGCTGAAAAAACATTTTTTTTCTACCTATTACTTTTCTGATCTTAATTTTTGTTTCTTTTAATAAATCTAAATACTTTTCAGTATTTAGTCTTCCGTCTACCACAATTAAATCAACAGTACCATAGTAAGAAATTGGTCCCCAAACCATTACCGATCCGAGAATTGAATGATGACGTGATAGTACTTTCGGTTCTTTCCTTAGGTCATGAAAATAATATTTAAATCCATCTGGACCATCTAGATTAAACTTTTTCTCATCACTAAAAATCACATTTCGCCACTCGGTTTTCCAGCACATGTACTTTTTAGCAAAAGACAGTCGACCCGCCACATGTTGTCGCGCAAAGGAGGTTTACTCATGATTTTTTTTCGTTTGAGGTGGGATGATGTTCTAATAATCCGTCGAACTGTAGAGAGAAATGCTCTAGTATTTATTTCACTAGCTATTTGCCTGGCGGTCTTGGTGGAATTTGAAGCAGAGCGTAAAATAAGTCGACGTTCATGATCCGTAGTGGCAAATTTTGTGCGTCCTGTATACTGGTGGCCGTAATTTTCCTTATTTTTAACATAATTATTAATAACTTTAGGGCTGCGACCTATTTTTTTAGCTATCTCACGATGGGATAATTTTAGAGTTAAATAAAAATTAACCTTTTCAATTTCTAAACTTGTAAGTTTTTTACCACGTCCCATAGTCACAAAAACACTGTGTTTATCGCGTTACTGCCGGTTCTTAATAGAATGCCATCTGTATTATCTAATCATAATAAAATAAATTTGAAAGCGAAACTTAAATGCACGGTTTGGACGATTATGTTACACTGAGGCTATTCATGTGGACGGCCCGTATTAGCTCTTGCGTCCACGACGCTTTGCGCGCAGACAAGTTCGGACTTGTTAATGTGTCGTTAGATCAACGTCAGGGCGTACAATTCAAATTTAAGATATATTGATAAAAATAATCACGTATAATTATAATACTCAAAATATATAGGTGAGGCTATTCAAGTGGTTGGCACTGTAATGTCCCTTTTTATCTCGATTAATCCTTAAGCACAAAATACATTTATAATGTAAAATCATTACTAAGGCCGCAATTAGACTATCATAGAAAGGATTATATATAAGGGATCCTATTTGTCATTCCTACAATTATGATCATACTGGCAACCCGCCCCGGCTTTGCACGGGTTAACAAATTATACATAAACCTTCCTCTTGAATTACTCTATCGATTAAAAAAACCGCATCAAAATCCGTTGCGTAGTTTTAAAGTTCTAAGCATACAGACAGACAGACAGACAGGGAAGCGACTATGTTTTATACTATGTAGTGTGATATAGTGTTGAGTCGCTCACTCGTGAGGCACCTCATTTGTACCACTCATTTTGTTAATTTGTCGCAGTACTTCATACCGCAAAAATGTCTTACTTCACTCCTCTATTCATTTTACTCATTTACTCGCGCGCATCACAAACACCTCTTGCCACACAAATCATTCACACACTTCAAATTTCAAAAAACTCTTATCCGTTCAAATTCACTCGCGAGTCTCGCGACCCTCTCCTCACAACTCGTCCGTTCAGCTCGAGAGTCCCTGCCAGTCCCTGGATCGCGCGAGGCGCTAGGTGCTCGCCTGCTCGCCGACACTCAAAACTCAAATGTCTCAAATGAAGAAACGAGTAATGGTCCACACTGTCAACTGCCGAACTACAAACCTTATTGCAACGACAAAAGGTTCACCGAGAAATGCGTTGAGTTTGTACCACTCACCGCCTCTCTGTGACATGAACCCCTCAAAAATCCTTTCAAAATGAAACAATGAATTAGAAATACCCAAAGAGGGAGTGAGACAGACACGCGAGGTACTTCAATATCGCTTCGCGTCACCACCGAAAATACGTTAACAATTAAACACGAAAGACAACAAGCGTAAGCGCTGCAAGCTTTCATACATCTTACGCCTTTTTGATCCTAACTTACTTGTCGAAATGGCGCGAGAAATCAGTCTCTAAAAGGAAGTTCGATGTGTTGCTTCTCTGTCGCACTTGTAAATTCGTAGGTAAGTGTGACAGGGACGCCACATGACGAACTTGGTTCGCGGTATGCGCTCTGTAAATATGCTAGTACCTCACCTCATTTGAAGTAAGACATTGTAACACCTCATTTTAGAAAATGAGGTACTCATACAAACTCATTTTAAATTGATGTCCTACCCATCACTAGTGTGATACGTCTTTTTTTTAATTAAACCATCATAGGTTCTTTATACTTTAATGCCTCCTATATTTATGATGTAATTTCTATGATAGTCCAATTGCGGCCTTAAATAGTATTATCAGCTGTAGCATATATTCACCAAAAAAGAACCATTTTACAGATCCCTGAAGGGGCCGTAGTCCCGATAAAGTCAGTTTGTTCCCCGTCACAAATTAGATACGCCAATAATATATTCTTTCAACGACAATTCCTTTGTCTCCCCTGTGTTTTCGTTGCGTTTTACTGCACCTTGTTAAGGGATGTTTTATGGACCCTTAGTAATCCGAACATCCATCCTGATTCGAAGATTGTGTTTAAAAGTCGACAAACGACAAAACAGTGGGTTTGAAATGGTGATTGTAGCTGTAGCTACATTAGGGGCTGAATTCCTTGTCTTTCGTGCAATCTACAGAAATTAAGTCCAGTCGAAATAGAAATGAGGTAAAGTGATTAGTTTTTGTTTGAGTTACTTTCCGATTAAAATCAAAGGCTTTGTCGACTACTATAGTTACTCACATCAATTTTAACTAAACACGAACACCTAGATCATAGTAGGTTAGCTATTAAATATACCTAACTAGCGACCCGCCCCGGCTTCCCACGGGTTAACAAATTATACATAAACCTTCCTCGTAAATCACTCTATCTATTTAAAAAAACCGCATCAAAATCCGTTGCGTAGTTTTAAAGATCTAAGCATACATACAGACAGACAGCGGGAGGCGACTTTGTTTTATACTATGTAGTGATGATACATCTCTCTAATAGGTACCTACACTGTCTCTACTACAACTTCCCTTGCCTACTAGATTTAAAAATAATATATTGACATATCCCGTAGCGGCCTCAAAAACAGGCAGCCGAATTAAGGCAAAAATATTATTTATTATGTAAATCTCGTTATAAAAGCTTCACCATATTTGATGTTTTCATTTCGTTTCGATCATTGGGCGTGAGTCCGTCATGTTTATTGATGAGTGTGACTCTGATTGGCACCACTGCTGCCTTTATAACGGTCAAATTAAATTATAGCTCAAATGTAACGTTTAATTGCTTATAATCTATCTATGACTAAGAAAAGACACGGTCATTGGATAGACACGAAAATAATTGTAACTTCAGACCATCAATCAAATAGCGAGGCGACGCGGAATGGACAAGAGAACACAAAAAACATGGGCAAGTGTCCGAACAATAGATGGCGTTGACGATCCGTCGCACAGCGCCCAAGATGGCCGCCTTTTGGAGGGAACCACTGAAGCGCGTAATTGACAAAGGATGTGTCTTTGTGTTGGCCCTTCGGCTGACCCGGCTTGATGCCAAAATATTTCGCAAGAATATCTGAAAATATTCGCTTGGTGGCAAATTTTAAGTGTAACCTACATAGCTCGCTATAGATTGGATAAAGTTATAACAACAAAGGGTAGGTAACGATGTCCATCCCACATTAGCGTTGTATATCTGAATCCATTTGTTTATTACGCCCGCGCCCTATAGTAACCTAGTTAAAGCCAGCTGTCGGGCCTCGAATCGTGAGTGCCATACACAGTCGGCTTGATTGCGTCATGCCACTTCGCTGCACAACAAAAAACGGTTAGCGCATAAAATATGAGCCCTACTAGCCACAAATTGGCTGCCTACTCGTTATTGTCGGTAAATTAGAGACATTTCCCGTTTCTTCGCGAAAGCCCCTCTGGTATTAGATGACAAAGAAATGCATTATTCGCACACAAGATATCGAACTAACGCGATCGTGTGCTAGAGGCATCGTAATGGTATTATGGTGAAGGTTTTGATCACCAGGGGGAGACAGTTTTATGTTATGCACTTTATAACTTTGGACATAAATTATAGTAATAACAGAGGACTTTTTCACCTTTGATATAAATTTGTACATACTCAGGACTCACGTACTGTAGTTATACGGAAAAAACAACACTAGAAAAAAGATGTAGATGGAGTGACAGTGTTTAGGGTTCATTACCTCAAAAGGACAAAACGGGACCCTTATAGGATCACTCGTGCATCTGTCTCTCTGTCTGTCCGATCAATTGTTAGAATGTGTTCTTTCTAGGTTTATAGCAAATATAATTATTTTGAACTTGGCTTTGACACGCTGCCGCGTGTCTAGATACATGTATCCTGAATGTATCAATATTTACTTCTCCGTATAAAATAACTAGTAGCTAGGCTCTATTTCCAGTTTGTTTAATTTTCCACGCCATAATCGGTCGTCCGCTGTGGGACAAGTTGGTAAAAGTTCGCTGATTAAAACCGCAGACACCAGTTTGTTCTGGACAATAGACGGAGGCAATGGCTTAAACCAAACTAGTTTTTGTTATAGGCATTACATGTCGTTTATCCTACTAGTATACTGTAATTATGAAGGGGTTTCATTTCCTATATGAGAAATGGCGGTTGCAAAATAAAAATGGGAAGTCCGATGAACTAATTTTACTAGGGCAATGTTGTGGGTGAACTAGTATAGTATTTTTAAACTCACTACCCATTGAGTTTAAAAAGACTATACTAGTTCACCCACAACATTGCCCGAGTAAAACACACAGATGTGACAGATGTCATATCCATATAATTTATAACCTAAAAACGCCAAATCTTGCAAAATTTTATTGATATGACATCTGTCAGCGTACCCATCGAGTTTGAAAAATACTATAATAATTCAATTATTCATTTATTTACAAACAAGATATATACAGTGGTATTACTATAATAATATGAATTTAAATTTTATGCGTTTGCATGATTGTATCTTAGTAATACATTCAATCAAGCACAAACGCCTTGAAAGTAATTTGATGAACACGTTTTCCCTTATAACTCGTGTCGATTTAAAACACTTCGGACGTGTTTTCATTTATCGCCACTCGTTGCGAATTTCCTACTTTTCGCACTTGTGTCGTAATGTACTATTACATTATAGACGACACTATTTAGTCTTACTGTTTATTTTATTGACTAACTCGCTATTTGGGTGTTAATCAAATTTGTATATTTCCGGTCTTAGAAATTAATTACTCAATATCATTAACAAAGTACCTAATCTTAAGACTAGTAGGTAAGTAAGACTATATTAAATATTCATCTGCTAAATCTCAAAGGCATTATGTACGAAAGTACCTGCTATTTTGAGACTTATAATTGGGGAAGTTTACGCCATAATTTCTTTAAATTATCAAATTTCGTGCCAAATATCTTAATTAAGGGGTGAGAAGAGTTTTGCAATTATGTCGACGCAGGTATGCTTTGGTAAACTTTATGAATTGCTCTAAGTTGAGTCACTATTTAAATCTATTGTAAGTACTTGGAGATATTTTAAACTTAACGACTAGGGGCCCGATTCGGATTTTGAAATAGACATCTGTTAGATATATTTTAGACATCGCCAAGATACGATATAGTAACTATATAGTTATTATACAACAGTATAACTTTACCAACTACTTGCTGGTTTTCATAATTACAGAAACCTTGTACAACTCTCACCTAAGGCTGCTCACAAACGAATGTAACCCGGCTGTATAGCGCAGTTCCAAAGCCACTGAAGGCAACAATCGTTCCAGCAAACTTCACCTGAAATCTCCAACTCCAAGTTGTTCGATTAAAACCACGAACAAACATTATGCTTATAACTTTGAGGCCACATGTTTCCATCTTAAAATGAGCTACCTCGTTCCCCGAAATAAACATAAAGCTGGGATAACGAGGTGTTTCTGTTGTTTCGCGGGAGGTCTACACGGGCTGGCCGAGGTCTGGGCGAGCCTATTAGGTGGAGAGTGGCCACGGTAACAACTCCGTAACGATTGTTTGAAGAAGCCTTTTTAGAACTCGAGAGACGCAGTAAAGAAAATCCTTTTCGACTTTACTTCATTTTATTGTTTTAGGCCGTTGCTAAGCAGGCACGCGTAATTCCATTTAATTTATTTTTGAACTAACGCGGACTATTTTGAATAACTGTACCACCGCCGACTAAGAAGCAAGTAGCCAAGTTACGAGTATTTCCTTACTTAAGAAACATACTCCAATGTAAATAAAAGATGTTAAATGTATCTATCGTTGATCAGGATCACTAATAAGTTGTTCATACTACTAGCAAGGAATATTCTGTTGCTACTTTGTTTATCAATTCTTCACCTTATATGTATGTATATTTGTTTCAGAAATGTGGTGTACAACCTCAGTTTGACAGACTTGACGGAACAGCGTCGGCTGGTCTGGTACTCGCCGGAGAATGACGTCAAAATGTGTGTCGTCAAGGGGAAAGATGAGGTTAGTAACATTTAGAGTTTAGAGTTGCAATATTTGTATTAGGAACATACCTGCCTACGTTTTTAGGGTTCCGTACCCAAAGGGTAAAAACGGGACCCTATTACTAAGACTCCGCTGTCCGTCCGTCCGTCCGTCCGTCCGTCCGTCCGTCCGTCCGTCCGTCCGTCCGTCCGTCTGTCACCAGGCTGTATCTCACCAACCGTGATAGCTAGACAGTTGAAATTTTCACAGATGATGTATTTCTGTTGCCGCTATAACAACAAATACTAAAAACAGAATAAAATAAAGATTTAAGTGGGGCTCCCATACAACAAACGTGATTTTTGACCGAAGTTAAGCAACGTCGGGCGGGGTCAGTACTTGGATGGGTGACCGTTTTTTTGCTTGTTTTGCTCTATTTTTTGTTGATTGTGAAAAAAACCGGCCAAGTGCGAGTCGGACTCGCGCACGGAGGGTTCCCCGTGCGCGAGTCCGACTCGCACTTGGCCGGTTTTTTTCTTCTGATTATAGATCTTATGTTAGCTACAAACTCAAAAAGTGGAGTCAAGGCGCGAGAGGTGAACATTGCTGATGCCGAATGAATCACAAAACTTCACCTCACCACTGCGAGTAAAATAGTAGCTGTAAATAAAATATTACGATTTTCATTAACTCATCCTACCAGCTAACGTAAAGAAATAAATAAAAATTTGCATAAAATTACTTTGCACTCTAGAAGATATTATAATGCCACTTTACACACTGATTTCAAAGAATAAAGAGAGGTTCCCGTGCTGGTGGTGAAGATTGTTTTAAAAATAAGATTATTATGCATACTTCTCAATTTAAATTAATTAAAGAAAGTATCTCCGACATTTTAATCCGGTAAAATTCTGCCACTGCAAAATTGTTTCCGTTTTAAACAATGTACCTTGGGTGCAATATCGTTACCTGGCGCCACCTTGCGTTGAATAATTGAATTTAGAACGACTCAGCCAGTCGGCACCATAGTGTAACGTCATATCCGGGAAACGACGACGAATACCGTTGGCTTACACCAGCAAGTACGGTAATAAGCTTTTTATTAAGTTAGTTTTTCAAGTGAAACAATGCGATAAATGTTTACTCAAGTAAGCCTTTTAATGTTTATTTTACGACTCTCAGTTCATATTTCATGTAGAAAGAAAATAAAGCCGCCGTTTTCGTAATTACTTTTATTTACGACGGTTTGCCGTAACCTACTGTTTAGGTACACAAGACCGTAAAACTGCTGAACAAATGACGAGTTACTGACGAAATACATCTCATTGACTCACTGTACTGTTTAGTAGTTGAATAAAGCTTCACAAAAACAAAGGCTGGAGGCGGTCGCCGGCCCGTATGGAAACTCCACCGTGCGCCCTTTGCGCCGTCGCTCCACAGCTGATTGCTTCGCGCTCGTGGGACGGTCGGAAATTCATGCTTCAATTGCACACGACCGAGGCCCGTTTACTCCGCCCTAAGCACTCGCTAGACGTGCGAAGACTTCCGTCGATCTCTAACCAGATTTGGCCGGTTTAAACCCGTCCTAAGGCTTCGATTATAGACGAACTTCCGAGTTGTGAAACACAATCTTCAACAATTTGACCGACTCGAGGGAACTTGGAATTAGGTTCTAAACACAAACGTTCTAAAATTCAATCGTCGTTCGGTTCGGGTTCTTGTTTCGAATTCCGCGCTCAGTATTCACAGAGTGTTCTGAATTCGAAAGTTGTAACACACTGGAAGAGGAACACGGTCCGCCGAGTGGTTGGTGCAAGCGTGGAATAGTGCGGCGAAATGGGAACAGTTTCAAGGATCGGAACACTCCAAGCTGTATAGGTAACACGTATAGGACGGAACGAATCGTTGTGGGATGCGTTCAGCTGATAGCTTGCGTAATGGACGCAGCTGACGCTCGTTCAATGCGAACATTGAATCACTATTAACGCTTTTGAAGACTCACCGCTACACTATAGAGGGACGAAATTTCGCAGAAAATTCCATTGACATAGAACTCTGTTCGTGCTTGTCCTCGTTGAACAAACAATAGAACCAATATTGCTTTGAGGCACACCGTTTACTAAATTCGCTTCAGAACATTTTCAGTACATTCTTCAACGCACGCGATAAAATATGTAAGTACATAAATATGGACTGGCTTCTATTTGCTGCTAGCGTGAATAAAACAATAGAGGTATTATGTAGCTAGTCAGAGGAGTCAATAAGTTTCTTAGCTAGAATAAGCCAACTGAATAGCCATTGTTCACAAACACATGTTTGCAGCGGGCTGCGGCACCCGGCATAATCTCTATTATCTCAATTTAATATAGCATGGATGTCTTCATTGTTAGAGATTACGGTTTCAAAGCCGTCAGATTCGACGGAATAATCTCCCGACATCTTGTATCGCCTACAGAAGGTGCAGCGAGCCGAAACATGTTGCTTTATGTTAAAGTGTAAGATTGTGCTAGAAATAAACACCTTTTGATATTCCAAAGATGCTCAAAATTACTAATTGCAAAATAGTAAAGCCAAAAAACCACCAAGCAGAATACCAGTTTGTATGTAAAATTGTCAGTGCGGAATGCAATTTGAATACGTTTAAAACTTCTAACGTTCGCATAATAGGTATTTAAACTAATTTTGATGCGGCTTCTCCCATTTTCTTCGTCTTTCGGGGAACTAATTTCCGGACTAGTTTAAATTGGTGGGTATCATCTAGTTCCATTTGGGTTAACTACTCTAATTTACATGAACACAATCTGCTTGTTAATATAGTTTAATGAAGCATTGAGGAATGGTATATTCATTCTGGAATATGCATTGGGTATGGTTGTGTGAGAAGTTGCATACCTATTATGAATCTTTGATACGGCATTGGCGCAGTCGGTAGGATGATATTATTAACACTACAACCACTATGTATAGTGCTCTCGCTCCACTCCATCTAGAACACAGACACTATATATTGGGGCATAAGTACATTTATAATAATCATACGTTTGATTGTATTCCACCTTCAGGTAGAATACATTTTTTTTAGATTTGGTAACTATTCCATTGTGGAACCCTAACGTTGGTGGATGATGCGTATTTACGTTGACTAGCGCGTGAATGGCAGATCTGTCAAACACTCACCCAAAATGGCTTTAGCCGACTGCCCAATGTCAGCAACGAACGACGAGATGAAGCGGGGTATAACAATACTGTCGAAATATTTTTATCTAATAAGCCAGATAATCATTGAGCCACATCGTCTGCACCTTATTATTCAGGCATTGACGGCGCCTATCAACGTCAACTAGCATGAATGGCAGCTCTGTCAAACACTCGGACAAGGTGGATTCTGCCTAGGGCTCGATGTGGGCAACGCGCCATGACATGAAGCGGGGACCGAAAATAAAACTAGCCTCGGAATGTTTTTATAGCAACATCGATCGAAACTTCACACTATTTAGACACTCATTACTTCTATTTACTTTAACTTGCAACGCCGTGAATTTCTCGGACAGGATAGCTCAGCCGAACCAGCAAGGAACTTTTATGTTTATAGAAAAAACACGTCGATATGTCAAACTCACGAACCCACACATTAGCATTAGCGTTTTGTCTCACCATTTGACCTTAACTGACTGATTTGACTGTTTATACAACTTTAAATTAATTGTACTTAATTCAACCGCTCCATGTTGTTGTTGAGACCGAACCCCAAAATCCGCTCATCTGTCAGTCCCCACGTGTGAGAGTTATCCGCATAGGATTACGACGCAGACATCTAAAGGATGGAAATGCAAATGCAATCAAATCATCTATGCACGTGTCGATCTATCTGCCACGCCTTACCTGTCGTAGCTTACATTTAGCTACTAATAAATACCTACTAACATTAATTGAATGGTGTTGCAATTTTGATGCTAATAATCAGATTTGGGTATGTTCGTCACAGCGCGCTAATTTAATTTAACCCTTAAATGCATGACTTTTTCTTTTTGCCCGAAATTAATATATGTATCACATAATTGTTTGCCGATTCTAGGAAAAATAGTAAAAAAAAAATATAATTTCGATTTTTACTGCGAAATCAGTGTTAGAAGTTGAATTGGCTAAATCATATTTTATGTAAATATGTAATTTTCAGTAATAGATATATGAAATTTTTTACTACCATTAGAAAGGTACACTATTTGTGATATACCTATGATAAAGTTTTTAAATATAAAATAATTACAAACCCCGAAAAATCTGCCCAAAATGACATACTAAAAATCATCAACTTCCAGGTTTTTCCAAGTTTTCCGACATTTCGTCTTTAAACAAATGTAATTTTTATAAATTAAAATACTGCGTAAATTTATGTAATGATTCGGAAAATTTATTAGTTTTACTATTGAAATAATATATAGGAACAAATAGAATTTGTTTAACCCTTAATCTGTGAGCTATCGAATGCTTTGTAGACATTTGGCAACACTATGCATTTAAGGGTTAAGATATAAATATGGGCTTAGCCAGCCACATAAGGAGCCCACATAAGAAAAAGGTCACAATGATCCGCTGGTGAGAAATTTGAGCATGAGAAAAATAAAGTTAATCGCTATTTCATTTTTGTTATATTTTTATTTATGTATGTACCTAAAACATATAAAATGTTATTGGTGCTAGTGATTCTCCGGTAGTTATTTTTTTACAGACGCTTCAGATGTTATCGTGCTTTTCGACTTTTTCGAGTGTTTAAGAGTTTATGGTGTACTAAAACGACTCGTTACGATTAACATGCGAGTATTCGATTGGTCTATAGTTTTTAATAGGCTCTTAACTTGTATTATTTATGTTTTAGAAGTCAGTTTTTTTTTTTTTACTTTTTCTAGATGCTATTCGCATTACAAACCCTCAATGTTGTTTTCAGGAGAGCTGCCAAAACTACATCCGCGTGCTCGTGTCCCTGGGCACGGGCAAGCTCCTAGTGTGCGGCACCAACAGCTTCAGGCCTTTCTGTCGAGAGTACGGCGTCCAGCGCGACTCGTACCATATGGAGAAAGAGAAATCCGGCCAGGCCGTCTGCCCGTACGATCCGGAGCACAACTCCACGGCTGTTTGGGCTGGTGAGTATTTTAACCTTTATATCAAGTGGGTAACTATTACCAGCGACGCACTTGTAAACCTTGTTTATTTTTTATTAGGTATTACTTAATTGATTTATTAATAGTTTGTAATAATTAAGCATCGCCCCACAAAACTCGACAATTAGTTAGTCAGTGGTCTCATCAATTTCTAGTTAAAATCTAGTAGTTAACTAAAATTGTATACAGTCCAAATCATATAGCAAGTAATTAACTAATACAGTGTATGAAACAACTTATTTCCTTTGTATCTCCAGTGTATCTCACTAAATATCCATTGCCTGCCGTTTTTGCCATAGATGTTTCACGAATAACGTTTCGACATTATCGGATAGTCGAAAACTAGTCGAAAATTTCGTGTGTGATCTCACCGTTCATCAGTTCGCACGTCCCGTGTTAATGGGGGATGACGGTTCGTGTTGCGCTAAGCGCTCATACCAATTAGGCCTGTTCTCGACAATCCTACTATGGGAAGCTTAGATAGGCACTGCGAGAGCCGAATAGGGCCTAGCTAGTCGTTTTGGTGATCCTACTTGACGAGTTATCAATTTCTAACGGAGATTTTAGGCGAGTGGTTTTGAATGCAAATAGTATTGAATTGTATGTGTGTACTTATGCTGGCACATCAGTAATCCGGGACATATGTGACACCTGTTTAAATTAGCGTAGAAATGGTTTATTTATATTTTTATACTGATGTCTGTTGTCACAACTAGCAATATATTATTCGCCATGTAAACTAGTGTTTTAACTATCAGACTTCAGTAACTCTGCTAAATACACAAATTGTTTTAATAGACAGACTTACAACATTAGTAACATGTTTTTGGCACTGTTCGCATCAGAACTGTACGAATTCAAACCCCCTATTCACCTCTTTACGGAACTACCTTACTAAAAATTATTGTGTGTTAAGTTTCACACAAATCGAATCAGCAAATTTTGCGTGAAAGGGTATCTTATATCCATTCATCAACCCGCATAAGCTTTTGCATTAACACAAACTAGATAGTGCCGTAGGTTAACTTTTCCCAAGAGTAGATCCAAAAACCATCAATATTCAGAAGAAAATATCTGGCTTAGAATAAGCCACAGAGAGCCCTCAAGGACATACGCGTCTAGGATACTCGTGTAGTAAAATTCCATTGTAAGAAAATTAAGGAAAGGAAAATCTTTTTTCATATCAATTGAACCCACTTTCACAGTCTACTGGCACACAATAGGCCCTCATTGTTGCATTGTAAGGAACCCGACATTGAAAAGGAATGCTCTCCTATGCTTCCCAACGTGACTACACTATCGTATGTTATAACTACGAAATTTCTAGAAACTAACATTATTTTTAAAACTGGATTCCCGTGCATAAAGCTCTGACGGACATGCGCGGGGTAGCCGAGATATTTCCAACTAAGAATTTTTCACGAAATTCTGAAAGATTTATACAGTCCTCGAGGTCTTACTCATCGGCGAATCCTATTTTATTACTGACATCCCAAACTTTGTTAAAAACCGGTTATTTGTACGTTTCGCAAAATATCTGTCTGAAATAAAATCGAATAGGATTAAAAATGTTGCCGAGCTACATTTTGCGGCAACAATAAAATTGTATTGCTTATTTTCTGCAGATTGGTTCTTTGTTTGAAACTTTTCCTTGTCAATAAAACACAATAATTGTTGACGTATAACTCTAGTTCGTTTAATAGTAATAAAAGCTGTATTACCAGTAGAAAACTAAAGTATTCGGTAGTATACGGCTACTTCGCCGCCATTTTGCAATTCGGTTTAGTATTGCGTGCCAAGTGCTTGAGTCTGCGAAGCGATCGAACCGTATAATGGGGGAGCTGACTCGGCAACTCTTAGTAGGCTGGTTTATAAAGTGTAAAGACCATGGGAATGAGACATGAGGACATGACACTAATAAACCAGTACCTATTATCATAAAAGGGGATTTCCTATAATGAATTATAAAAGCTCTACTTCAGTTTACAAAAAAAAAAAGAACCATGTACATCTTTGTGATAAATATCTGTATAAAACTTGACTATAGGGTAAAGGAATTGAGAGTGAATCTTAAATATTTAGTAGCAGAGACATTGTTATGTTTTATTATAAAACTAGCGACCCGCGCCGGCTTCGCACGGGTTAACAAATTATACATAAACCTTCCTCTTGAATCACTCTATCTATTTAAAAAAAAAACCGCATCAAAACGTTGCGTAGTTTTAAAGATCTAAGCATACATAGGGACAAAGACAGCGGGAAGCGACTTTGTTTTATTGTAGTGATAGTGATTCATTAATTGCATCTTTCATGCACTTTCACACCTGCGTGTAGCCTCTTGTTAAATATTATTAACTATTGCATTAAATTGGTGATTGCTCAAGGGTTAACTGGAAGAGATCCCTGAAAGGGATAAGTTCGCCTTTGTACTAATGATGTGTGTTCTTTCATGTTTTATATTTCTCTTTGTACAATAAAGTATTTTACTACTACTACTATATATCTAAGAGTATATTTCTAATGAAATAGATTTAATAAAACGATTAAGTACTATTCGTATTCGATTTCAATAAATTCTGGCTATATGTTAGACAGATTCTTACATTTTCCCAATACAAAATACTTGTGTATACAGGGAAAACACCATCAATTACCGTCGATCTGTCCCTTTGTACAATCTTCCTTGCATTAACGACCCCAGTAAAATTCGCACCCATTTATCACGGGAATCTGTTTAGAAGAGACGTGTAGAGTTTAATAATACTAAGTAATCGGCCATTGATGGAATAAATAAATTTGCTTAATAGAATTCCGTTCAACAACCATGATCGTTAGATTTTAAATATTTACGTTAACGAAGAGTGTAATCAATTTGATTTACTTATTTTTTTACTGTTTACTTGTATATGTTTTGCTTAACATGGAATAGTAGCTCTTAAGTGCCTATAATTATATAACAATGCATTGACTTATAAAAAACACATACCTAGATGCCAATGACCTCGTGCCAAAAGGCTTTTGATGAAAGAATATAAGAACCATTTCGTGACATGACCACGCCCTTTTGAGGATGCAGTGTTTTTAACGAAGTACCTTTTTATTTCATTTCTAACAAGTATTTGTTTCTCCTTTCCGCATTCGTTATTAGGTTGTTGTTATTTAAATACCACACACATTGTGCCTTGCTTCATAGATATAATATAACTCTACAGGAAAAACACGTTTGTGTAGGTAATGCCACTCTTTCTGGTAGCTGTTTCCTGTTCTACTCCAATTAATTTATTTTTTCCTTACAAGCTGCATCTTATATCGTTATTAACGTTGGGAAAAATTCTCCTTCTTAACTCGTTAAGTCGGTATTTGAAATTAATAAAAAGTTCCACAATACAAATGAAACAAACGGTTCGCCTGAAGCTATAACAGCACGGCAGGTGCCGTTACATTTTGGGCTTTTCACTAAATTGCTTAACTTTTAACCGCACTACAAAAAAAAGGTTCGCGTCGCCGCACTCGAGAACTTTATTATTTACACACTAAAGTTCCGCCAACCCTGTCCCCGCACACACGTATATATTTTTATTCCACACATTGGTACGCCCACACACACATTCCAGGGCCGTCCATTACGTGGACACGGTTAGTTATCTCCTATTGATCTGGTCCAATTAAGCGAAGCGACTCCCCGGGGACGTTCCAACTAGAGCCATGATCTGCTGTTGCTCATATGCGGCCAATATAATTTAGTGATATGCTGCCGTCACACAATACAACTTGAATACTCGTATTGAGTGGGTGTTTATAAACGATCTTGACAATGCATGCCCATGTTTGTCCGTTTATCTGTGGCACTATACACCTCCATTTGGATAGGATTATATAAATTTATGTAAGCCATTAAAGTCGTGTTTCCACCTGCTTATTATAACGGAGATTTACAGGTAGTATAGGTTGGGATATTGTTACTAAGTTACTATTGGCTTTGGCTGTATTGCTAATGACTATACCAACTACTGATTAGTGCATTTGCTGTCTACGATATGATAACTTATTAATCAGCATTATAACAAAGGAAACAACAATAAATCGTTAAAAATCCGACACTACTATATTTTTGTTTCATGACCCATACCATAATTAGTAATTTTTAGCGGGCAGTTTTGGGATCAGATTATATAGGGGTCAGTTTGTATTACCTATGGGGTTGGGTTGTGTGTATGTGTGTGTGTGTTTTTTTATTAGAATAATACACTCTATATTTTTGCCCAGTTAAGCCCAATCCATAATTGCAACAAAATCACCACTACCGCAGTTACAGCCCGTAGCTCCAGCCATTTCCTATTACGTCATTGGCTAATTAACTCCGACAGCATATTCAAGTCACGTAAATCCTGTCCTATTACGCACTGCTGGTAGGCTAGTGCTCGCGTATTGAATTATTGGTTTTCATAGGAGGCTTTAGTGGGATTCAATCCGAATGTAATGGTGTACTTAAACAATGTGGACTTCAATATGATGTGATGTTGGCAATAAAGTACTTAATGTAGATTTGTCCGTCAATTTGTAGGCAGGTCTTTACTTAGGCTTAGGCAATGTTAACTTTAGATAAAATCAACGTCTGATAGGATCGGTTTTCTACTTTCGATATTCACGCAAAATGTGTACTGTACAGCCTATTAATATGTGTGTAATAAATGTCTTATATATTTCATAGGAGCATTTTTTATGATTTTACTATCTTCTCCATTAATCGTTCACATATTTAAAAGCGAATTGTTACGTAATATTGTCAGCGTATAAGTAAAAAATACCTATTAGGCTCTTAGGCACAACGCTCTCGACTCTCCCGAGGGAAGATAGGTTTATAGCTCGGCCCGGCAACTGCCTCTAAAAATACCAACAACATAGTCCTACAAAAATGTTGATGGCCTGATAACGTGTTTTTTATATGTATTTCAGATGGAGAGCTGTACTCTGGCACAGTGGCAGACTTCAGTGGCATGGAGCCAATCATTTATCGGGAGCCTTTACAAACAGAATCATATAACTCGCTAACATTAAATGGTATGTATTCTTTTGTTATTTTTAACCATGTCATTAAAAAATTGTCGGTGGTGGCAACACGATGTACAAAATAGTAGTTACATATAATTATGTATTGTTATTTACGCAATTCCGACGGTAAAACTTTTCGGTACTGAGGTCTTTTTCCACATGTCTACTAACTAAAGTTGTGACGGCTTTCACCTTTCCAAACACCGACTTACCTGGTCTACCTATTGAACGCAATTGAACCCACTCATTCCTATACGTATAGTATTTAACGACCGCTTTAAGTATTCTGACTGCGAATAACCCGAGCCCGATTTCATGTAACAATCAACCCTAAAATACTCGAGTGATTTGGCCCTCCGTGTAATACGGCGCGGTGGAGGACAATGTTATTATCCTGCCGCAGCGTTGAATATGTATGGAGCAACCTGCGCCTAACACGGAACGGAACATTAGTTACGTGCAATATTAAATGATAATCTGGGCAGCGGATTACGGATTTTACATCGAGGATATTTTGGGATTAAGCTTAGTATCGAGGATGCTGAAAAGAACAGATTAGCGTCCCGAAGTGCTATGTTTCACTGAATACTTTTGCATTAAAACTACAAATACGTTGACATGGTTTATGAAACCTAATTAGTTAGAGGCGTATGCCCAACAGTGGGCGCATACGCGCAGAAAAAGAAACAGAATTCGTTAGTTAAATCTTACCGTACCGCAATCAACCTACCATCGTATCTAAAGGGGTGTTCTAAATTAACATTAGATGCGTACAATATTCTAACTGAATTAGAACAATTTCATGTCATTATAAATTCTGGAGTGTTGTTAAAATGATGAAGCGATTGTAACGGCTTTCTTTAACGCATTTTAACGAAAAATAACTCGTAAAACACAGACCGTTTACCATTCCGAAAGAAGCTATTTCATGGACGGCTTACGATCGCGAAAACAAGGCGAACTATATTCATTATAGATACGTTTCCATATTAGGGAGCTGACCTATTTCAAGCTAGTGTAACGCCGGACACACGTATAAAATCGACGACCGCCATTCTTTATCTATTCAAGATCTTTCCGACACATGCATAAACAGACCGCAACAAAATACTCATAAAGCCGGTAAGGTTCTATTTTTATAGATTTTGCCTCCTCTGTCCTCTTTAAAGAACACTTGCACTTTGAACAAACACGAACTTGACAGTGAAATGTGCGATATTCTAGAATCGGTATTCGTAACTCCCTAAAATTAAAAGTAGATAGGTACTCATAAAAAAAGTGGTTTGTAGATATAGGTGTAGGTATGTGCTGTATACCTAACTATATTTACCTACCTATTTTTATTTTATACTTATTAACACAGTAAGTATAATGTTACATGTGGTGTAAATGAAATTTTGAACAGTATGACACCTATCACCATCACCCTCTGCTGCAGCATGTTTTGAACTAGGTCTGTCTGAAGCGACCGTACGTTTCCGCCTGTTATCTAAATCTGTTTACGTCCGGGCCGGTCCGGGACACTCGATTGTTCTCCAATGTCGCCGTCAAACATCCCGTCAACTTAATAGAATTTAGAACCCGTTTGGCGGTTCGCGACTGACATTTGCCGCGTCAACAATCACTAAATCGGATTAGGATCGTATATACGCACCCGTAGAACAACGCCACATGCGTCTGTAAGCTTCATAGTCCACTGCGTTCCTGTTCACTGTACCGTGCAATATTATTGACACTAGCCTGACTACCCTTCGTATGTCTATTCCAGTTACTTGCTAGTGTATCACTTGCACTAAATTAGGGACAAGTCGCTTAACTAAATTATTTATTGTTTTGTTTTTGTTTACAGCTCCCGACTTCGTGAATTCATTAGTACATGGGAACTTCGTGTATTTCTTCTTCAGAGAAACAGCTGTTGAATATATCAACTGTGGCAAGGTAGGCATTAAACTTAGATACAAAAGTTATAAATCGATGGGTGTGTTGAGGGGATTAGGGTAAAAGGTAACTATTTCTCATTTCTAGGAAGAAAATACATTGATTATATTTTAGTAGAGGTAATGACAGGGGAACTTTTTCGGCTTGGGCTGGTGGAGTGAAAAATGTTCACCTGATTATTAACTTAACCATAGGTATAAGTATTATATTGCAACTAATCTACTTATTCAACCATTCTACCGAAACGGTAAAAAACGTCACCCACGCACCTACATCTTTACTACGAGCGAGCGACTAAACATTACTTAAAAATATGAAAGTTTTACAACGTATGCATAGCCATAATGAGCTTATCCAAGTTGAGCAAGTCCTTGGCGTAGTAAGCATAAATCCTGAGAACTATAGACATCCTTAGCGTTAAAAACATAATGAATTCTTATGTTGGATAATTACTGCATTAAAAGGGGCATCTCATTTCCAGTCGGTGTTTTCCCGCGTGGCCCGCGTGTGCCGCGACGACCGCGGCGGCCCGCACCGCTTCAAGCAGCGGTGGACGTCCTTCCTCAAGTCCCGGCTCAACTGCTCTGTGGCCGGGGACTTCCCTTTCTACTTCAATGAGATTCGTAAGTATTTCTGCTTGTGTTAAACAATTTTTTTTAATATAAACAAACACTTTTTTGGCCTACGATATATTTGTTGATTTATTCTGATATAAAAACTAAGTTATCAACTGTTTTTCTTTGTTTTCAGAATCAACGACAGAGTTAATAGAAGGCGTTTACGGTGGTTTAAGCGCCCAACTCATCTACGGCACTTTCACGACCCCACCTAACAGTATATCGGGAAGTGCCGTTTGTGCCTTCAGCATGCAAGACATCGCTGACACTTTCGAGGGCACCTTTAAAGAACAGAGTGCTATTAACTCTAATTGGCTACCTGTCAATGGTGCAAAGGTATGTTTCCATCCTTTAATTTTAAGTTGAATTCCGCATTAAAGAAAATCACTTAGTTTCGCTGTTCATTTCTGTATTGTCTTTTAGGTACCCGAGCCAAGACCAGGAACCTGCCAAAACGATTCGCGTCAGTTGCCAGACCAGACGCTAGAATTCATCAAAACCCACGCACTAATGGATGAAGCGGTACCCGCGTTCTTTGGCGAGCCTATCGTCATAAGAACCAGTTTTCAGTAAGTGTACCGAAAGAAGTCTTCTAAATATACGTGCCAATTTGAATTTGGAATTACATGAATATAACCGACTGTCATTTATTTTTACAGCTATCGGTTTACGCAGATCGCTGTAGACCCACAAGTGAAAACGCCCGGAGGGAAATCCTACGATGTACTGTTTATAGGAACAGGTAAGATACCGGGAACCGACACACCTTCACTTATATTACATCGTACATCGTTCATTAATAAATAGGTCCCCGATCGCCCTTGATGAAAGTGTGGTGTGGCGCGCCGCCAGTACAGCGCAAGGCTGCACTGGCAGGGTCGCCATGTGGTGTGGGACATAAAAACAAACACTATCTCTGGAGTATAGGTTTATTCTGATATATGATACTTATGCTAGGGTATATACACCGTGTTTTTTTTTTATTTCCGTTAATTTCAAGGGTGCATTCCTGAGCTTAAATCAAGTAACTTTCTCAAAGACACTCATTTCGAACATCGATTGACCGAGATTGTACTTAAGTTTAGTAGCAAATGTATGAACTCATTCTAAACACTAATCAATATGTAAACCGGCCCTAAGGCAAGTGTACACGCTTGTAGAGGCCTTATAGGAAAAAATAAATTATTGATTATCTTCGAAATGGAGTTAATTAGAATATCGCTAATTAACTCCATTTCGAAGATAATCAATAATTTATTTTTTCCTATAAGGCCTCTACAAGCGTGTACACTTGCCTTAGGGCCGGTTTACATATTGATTAGTGTTTAGAATGAGTTCATACATTTGCTACTAAACTTAAGTACAATCTCGGTCAATCGATGTTCGAAATGACATTGATATGTCACAGATTTCAATTGTTTGGTTGAGTTAAATGTAATGCCCGTGTTACAACAACGCTATATGCTACATTTAATTACTTTTTAAACTTATTTTTTTTTGTAAAAAAGCAAAAAAAAAATTTTTTTTTTTTAATTAACTATGCCATTTAGTTATCTTAAACGTACTTAACCATACCCCGAAGTTAACGGAATTCAATAAAAACACGGTGTATATGGTGCACACTACAAAAGATTACTGAGCTCAATGGTTACTATTGACAGATAACGGCAAGATTATCAAAGCCATCAACGCCGCGTCGTACGACTCGAACAAGCGCGCAGTCCCGGTGGTGATCGAGGAGCTGCAGGCCTTCGCGGCCGGCTCGCCCGTGCGCGCGCTGCGCGTGGCGCGCGCCGGCCGGGACGCGGCGCGGCTCATCGCCGTGTCGGACCGGGAGGTGCTCAGCTTGAGGCTCCATCGGTGCTCCAGTGACAAGATCAGCTCTTGCTCGTGAGTATTATTATATAGTAGGTACACGAACGAACTGCATAGGTACAATAAGACACTAAAATAGCAATGGTAAACTTCATCATAACCAAAATTCAGGATAGGATTCAGTTAATAGGAAGCTATCATTTGATATTTACCACTAGCTTTTCGGTGAAGGAAAACATCGTGAGGAAACCTGCATACATCTGCGAAGAAATTCAAAGGTGTATGTGAAGTCCCCAATCCGCATTGGGCTACCGTGGGGACTATAACCCAAGCCCTCTCGCGCATGAGAGGAGGCCTGTGCCCAGCAGTGGGACGCATATAGGCTCACATTATTTATTTTATTTTTTAATAGGAAGCTAAAATCTGCGGGTTTCGAGGTATTTTTGAGTAATTTCTAATCAATCGGATCTTCCTCGGTCTGACTATGCTTTTGTAATTCCTTTACATATTATGAAGTATAATTTCCGCTTGGTAATAATTGTTCTGCCATTTTCAGGGAATGCGTGGCACTCCAAGATCCCTATTGCGCCTGGGACAAGCAGGCCGGTCGGTGTCGTGCCAACTCTCATGGTGTTAGCCGATGGCTAGACGAGAATTCCTTCTACCAAAGCGTCAGCACTGGCAGCCACGCCGCTTGTCCGCACAGTAAGTATAATAATTATTTGAAATATCTCTCATTAAATTTTATGATGCTCCGATCAAAAGGCAGTGGTTAATCTATGTTGTATTTCAGGTGGCAAAGATGCTGGTGCAGTAGGAGGACTGAGTTCTGGGCTCTACGACGATGCCAGAGGCGAAACCAAAGGCGAGGTCATCAACATTGTACAAGACAAAGAGGGCAAAGGAAATAACAATAATGAAGGTGAGGAACACTTCATCACACTTAATTTTCTACTGGGCCATATCACATCATCGGCCCATATTACGCTATAAAACCAAACCAGAGTTTTCCTTAAGAACATGTAGCATCACTATAATTAGTACCGTAAAATGGGGTGAGTAGGGTTCGCGGGGATGGTTGGGTTATGAATGGGGAGAGAAGGGATGAAAGGGGGGTGAGATGGGATTTTAAGGCTACTGCTACAAAAATAATGTATTCCAATTTAAAATGGAGCTATAATAATACACATAACAATAAAAAATCGATCCAATAATCTTCCAAAATCACCTTTCTATGAAATTCCATCTCACCCCAATTACGAGGGACTACGGGGTGAGGTGGGATTTCCTGTTTATCGTCAAAGTTATGAAATGGAACTACCCAAAATAAAATAAAAACTAAAATACAAACGTCCGGAACACTTATTATATACACCACTCAGTTTGCATATGTAAAAATAAAATGTTATCGAGGATTGAATGTCAGTTTTGACCCTACTCACCCCATTTTACCGTAGTCGATTCATCTGATGAGTTTCTTTTTTTGAATAACCACAATCATTCGGATTCGCTTAGGATTCCTGAAGCTCGTTTATAGCTAGTTAATTTGTCTGAAGCTTAACTGAAATAAGAGAAGCAAGTTTCGTACAAGAAAGTGTTTATTATTTACTTACTCACCTGGGAACTCGATTGTGAGATGAAGACATAATAGTAGTTACCGAATGTGTCTACAATATATTGAAAAATACGTAATTGAATTCAAAAGTATGACGTTACAATAGGGATGATGACACATGAACCTTGAATTTTGTAACATAATCTAGTTAAATAGATAGCAAATGAGCAATTAATCATAATCTTGTGTAAATAAAAAAAAATATGGAAATAATATAAAAATACACACCTAAAAGTTTCATAATTTAAGTTTTTTTTTTAACTTCCAAAAACGAAATAAGTAAGGATACCATTCGATTTCTCCAATTTTACACAAAAAAGGATTGTATAGCAACTATATACGTAAACGCAATATTTCACCGACAAAAACGCAATTTTCTTGTTTTGTTCATACTTCAAGATGCGCTCTCAGTGACTTTGACGTCACGTTCACATATCAATTTGTTCTGGGCGTTTCGCGAGTGAAGTACGACTGTCGGACTTTGACTCTCATTTCTGACTTTTGTATTGCTTGAATGCAATGGGTCCCATAGAGACATTTGATCCTAAAAGCAAACCTGATCGACTGATACCATTTGTTCAAGTTAATTAATACAATTAGTCGTTTACGCCATCTACTATGTAGTCCCAATAATTTTAAAGTCTTAATTTTGCATGTGAACCATTGTACGTATCAATCTTATGTAATAACACTCATTACTTCGAATAGATGGCGTTACGGGTCCTAAAAATCATCAAGCATAGTTGTTTACTTGAATAATGAGTCTTGCACTACCTATCTGCATGAACGCTGCATTTTTAATTCTCCCACATCTCCACCACCATTCATAAAAAAATGTCAAATACGCTATTTCCCATGTCCTCAGGTCCAGAGGTCCTGGCGGCCGACCCGCCGCCCGCCGCGTACTCGGTGGAGACGCTGGCGCTGGCCGTGGCGGCGGGCGCGCTGGCCGCGCTGGGCGCCGGGTTCGCGGCCGGCTACATCTGCGGCCGCCGCTGCAAGAAGGACGAGGACGACAACATGCCCTACCCCGACACAGAGTACGAGTATTTCGAGCAGAGGCAGAATATTAATAGGTCGGTCACCTGAATCTTTAATAGGTATCATTTTTAGGGTTCCGTGCCGAAAGGGTAAAAACGGGACCCTATTACTAAGACTCCGCTGTCCGTCCGTCCGTCCGTCTGTCACCAGGCTGTATCTCACGAACCGTGATAGCTAGACAGTTGAAATTTTCACAGATGATGTATTTCTGTTGCCGCTATAACAACAAATACTAAAAACAGAATAAAATAAAGATTTAAGTGGGGCTCCCATACAACAAACGTGATTTTTGACCGAAGTTAAGCAACGTCGGGCGGGGTCAGTACTTGGATGGGTGACCGCTTTTTTGCTTGTTTTGCTCTATTTTTTGTTGATGGTGCGGAACCCTCCGTGCGCGAGTCCGACTCGCACTTGGCCGGTTTTTTGGTAACTTTCACCTCTCGTATTTTACAATGAGTTCAACTACAGGTCCTTGTGCAGACTTAAGTTTAGTGTGCGATATTGATGATATAGCTGTTCTTCGAGCCGCTGCGATTTTATCGTCAATATACCTAAGTCGAACAGAAATAAGAGTTCTAAGTTCTAACATCTAAGGACTGATCTTATTGTTTTTTAGCATCGATTGAATTTCTGTTTAAATAAACATGTCTTTAAAATGATCACAATCGCTATATTACTAATAAGTAAATACTGTCTCTCATAGGTAGCTAAAATAAAATAAAAATATTCTAGGCTTACGTACCTCTGTTGTCTCAAAGCCTTTCTCTACTTTTGTCGACACATACCTATTCACTATTATCCCTCCTCATACAGTCATGAACCGATGTCGCGACTTTATCTGGCCTTATCTGTTATACATTGCAGGCGCGGATCCAGCCCTCAAAAAAGGTTGTGGTCACAGGAACCCAAAAATCTTCAAGTACGAGTCAGAGTATTAGGTGTCGAACTCGCTCATGAACAATCATGACTCTTGAACGACCATCCCGATCTCAATAGACCGTGATGACGTCACAAGTCTTTTAGGGGGGTACCTAAAAATGATGATTCTCCAAGCAATTTTTCGCAGATTATCGATTCACAGACTACGTTTCGCCGAACATCTAACTTTTAGACGACATTTTCTAGTTTTGGTTCACATACCAAAGCGAATTGAATCGCTTATTGTGTTAATTAGCAGAACAATTATTGTAAGAATTTCTAGTCGCGATTTTTTTGCCGTTTCTTGCGTAATGGTACAGAACCCTTCGTGCGCGAGTGTGACTCGCACTTGGCCCGTTTTTTTTAAGATTTCGTTAAGTAGATAGTCTAGTCGACAAGTTCAGGGTGGTGGAAAGTAGAAATACTGCTCCTAGAGATACGTGTGATGCCTCATTGAATTCATAATAATGTCTAGAATTTTCTAACAGTAGTACATGCATTGACATGTTTAAAATACACCATACCTACACCATTATTTTCTTCCAAATTTTTTTATGAATATTTAATACCTTTAAAAACATTTTACCTTTTCACGCCAATTAGTTTATGAGATATGTACTGGCCAAAAACGACGAAATACCATACCTATGTATTTTTTAATGTTAATAATTATAACTTTTGCAATTTTTGATGTGCGCTCCGAATACATTTTCTAGACATTATTCCGAATCGAATCGGGTATCACAATGGGTATCACACGTATTTTTGGGTGCAGTATCTCTATTTTTCATCATTTTGAGCTTGTAGATTAGACTACTAAAAGTACCAAAGTTACAGGTAAATTAGTGATTTAGCAATTGCGTTACAACATTGATTCACTGATGCATAGATAACACTTTTTATAAGTACATAGATAAATATAAAAATAAATACAACGCTAACTACGCGAAAAAAAAACTCCTAAATACACCAGTAAATTAAAAGCTGGCATTATTAATTTAGGAAATTGTACTAATATTTGTGAATGTTTAAGATTTCTAAGACTCCATAAGCTAAAAATAATTGCCCCTGTTAGTAAATAATCTTTATGCTTGCAAATAATTAGGACTCTGTGTCAGCTGATACTAAATTACGAGAATTTCTAATTCATAGGTACCAGACTACCAGTTGATCACACTACCTACTGTGTTTCAACACATTCAACCAATGGTTACTCGGGTAATCGTGACAGTTAGGTAGGTATCAAACGATCAGTCTAGTAAAGTTAACTCGCATATCAATAGGTTAATTCGGAATGAAATTCTGCCAAAGCGTCTGTGAAAAATCGGCTAGTCAGGGAATCGATAGGACATACATACATACTATTTAGGGTTGTGGGCATGCCCACCGTGCCCACAACGGTGGATCCGCGCCTGATACATTGACTTAGGGCTCATTTAGACGGTGCGAGAACTCGCATACGAGTTTCATTACATTGCGTCATTTGACCGTTCGACTGAATTGACGTAACCTCAATGGTCCGCAATGTAACTAAAATCGTATACGGGTTCGCGCGCCGTCTAAATCAGCCCTTATTCTATGTTTTTCACAGGATCCAAGCCGAACCGAAGCTCCTCCAACAAGTGGAAGAAGTGACATACGCGGAGCCGGTGCTCGCGCCGCAGCCCAAGCCGGCCTCGCCGCGCGCCACGCTCCGCAAGCACCCGCCGTACCACCCGCACCACGAGACGCTCTTCCAGTTCCAGCCGGACGCCTACCGCCGCGACAACTTCGGCACGCTGCGATCGCATCAGGTCAATGTCAGTTGTGTTTTTTTTTCTATCGCATGGCTTTTTGTAGCTAGCACTTAAGGTTATCAAGAACACGGATGCACTGCCTCGCTTTCAAACGTTCCATTTAAGAATCCACGAGGCACTTTGCATATGTTTATACAATAAAACTAAGTTTAATTTTACGCCACAAAGTTCCTAATCACAATACAAATAAGTAGGGATTTAATAAATACCTACTAGAACCTTTAGAAAATTGTAGATATACCTAGGTATTATCTAAAATTGATCAGTCACTATCAATCATAGGCTTGCTTCAAATTTGCATGCGAATTCTAAATGTTATTGATAGCTCATTAATCGTAATAATTACCATTCATAATCATTCATTAATCATATAACCATATATTGCTTACCTATTCCTTTTCATTGTGTTAGAATATTGGCGAATTAACTTATATGTACCTCTACCTATTCATTGACACTAATCGTTCTTCATTGTCAAGTTCATAATATTTAACTAGTAATAGAAACGAATATTAGATTCGCGAATATTCTAGGTTATAAAGGTGGTATTGACGGCACTCAATAGCGATTCATATTGTGATTTCAACTTTGTGTCAACATTTTTGTTCAATGTATGGTGGAACCGTACGATACCACCTAAGGTCATTTTTTAAACGTTTTAAACGCTTTATTCCCGTGTTATTATGGGTATTCACAAACCCTCTTTCAACTGGCATTTCAATTTAAATAAAATAAAAAATATATCTTTCTCTCAAAACATTAAATTCCATACAACATCGTTATACATACGATATGGGTCGGTTGTCACACTTATCAAAATCGTTCAGGTTTTTAGTACCCGAGGGCCACCAAACGCACCGTTATAGGTGCCTACACTACCTACAGTTGGTTATAAGTACACGGGAATGAAGCATACAAACGCTCGAAAAATAACCCTCACTGCATAATCATCCACTAACATTTCACTCCATTCATTAACCCATGACGGCGTCACGTCAGTTAACGCAGGCATGTGACCGCAGGGCGACGGCTACCGGCGCGGCAACGACAACGGCTTCTCGACCACGCGCTCCGTGAAGAAGGTGTACCTCTGAGAAACGAGCGGGGCGGACGCGCGCGACCAGATGCACCATCACAAGCATAATACGCACCACCACCACACGTTGGGTAAGTTTGGGAAAGGGTCCTTAAGACTACGTGCTCAATAAAGGTGTACTTCTGAGAAAGAGCGGGGCGGACGCGCGCGACCAGATGCACCATCGCAAGCATAATACGCATCACCACCACACGTTGGGTAAATTTGGGAAAGGGTCCTTAAGACTACGTGCTCAATATAGGTGTACTTCTGAGAAACGAGCGGGGCGGACGCGCGCGACCAGATGCACCATCACAAGCATAATACGCACCACCACCATACGTTGGGTAAGTTTGGGAAAGGGTCCTTAAGACTACGTGCTCAATATAGGTGTACTTCTGAGAAACGAGCGGGGCGGACGCGCGCGACCAGATGCACCATCGCAAGCATAATACGCACCACCACCACACGTTGGGTAATTTTGGGAAAGGGTTTTTTAGACTACCTACGTCTATGACCTCAACGAAGGTGTACCTCTGAGAAACGAGCGGGGCGGACGCACGTGACCAGAGGTATCAGCACAAACATAAGCGCCATGACCATACGTTGAGTAAGTTTAATAGAAAGTCAGTCCGAACGCCTCTGAAGAAGGTATGTACCTCTGAGAAACGAGTGGGGCGGACGCATCATCACAAGCATAATACGTATAAACACCAAATTGTTCAACTCAGTGTCACCTTATGGTAAGGTTAAGGTCTAGTTGTTTGAAGGTCAGATGGGGATATGTTTCTGCAAAAATGCCTTAGGGTTAGTTAGCATCAGCAAGGGGATTCTGTTGGCACCAAAACAGGAGCTGAATATGCTTCAGCAAGAGACGGGAAGATAGATTGTAAGTGTAAGGCCTGAGTGGACGCTCGAGTTGAGCGTGCAGCGGGGCGGGGCGTGCGGCGTGCATGTTAAACAAATGCAAGCGTATAGGAGCGGCCTTAGTGCAGCTCAAATCACTTGTGACGCTGCACTCTCCGCCGAACGCTCCGCTTCGAGCGTCCACTCAGGCCTTACACTAAGTAGTAACGTTTGGTCTCGTTTCCAGTGTCGCAGCGCAGCAGCGGGTCCGGGTCGGCGACCGGCAGCGGCGGCGGCTCGAGCTCGTCGCCGTCGCCGCCGTCGTCGTCGCCGTCGCCGTCGGGCGAGCGGCCGCCCACGCCGCCGCCGCCCGCGCCGCAGCCCTGCGCATACATCTACCGCAACTAGCGCGCCGCCCCGCCGCCCCGGGCACCGCCCCCGGGCCCTGTCCACCTAAAGTGAAGTGAGAACGTTCCCGACTCTAATTATTATAGCCGGTTTAAACTCTCGCGCGAGCCACGAGACGAGCCGCGAGCCGCACCACGAGACGAGAGTGTAAGCGGTGGGCTCGCAGCTCGTCTCGTGGCTCGCAAGCTCGGCGAGCTAATATAATTTAAACACTAACGGCACGGCATAAGGTTTATAACCGAATGACAAGCCGAACGCGAGTGTAAACGGTGGACTCGCGTCTCGTGGCGCGGCTCGCGGCTCGTCTCGTGGCTCGCGCGAGAGTCTAAACCGAGTGTTAGACCTTTTTTGTTATCGCTGAAGTGAAAGCGCCGCCCGGTGACGGACTTCTCTTCCGGAATAAAATACGTACTGGTGATGACCCACATTCTAAAGTTTTGATCGGAAGTGTGACAAAAATAATGTATTTTTTTTAAGACGGGAGTATCGATTGGTAAAATTAAGATGAATAATGTAACAAATTGTAGATTCTCTAGTTATAGTTTACTAATAATTTAGGCGAAGATATAAGTTTTTGTTGATAATGTTGATGACTAGTTAATGTGAAATTGTGCGTGTCATTGCAGATTTTGGTTTACTTTAAGTTGGTATACCTAACTATAATGGGCTACAAAAATATCTAGTCTACCAACTTATCAAATATCTTGATACGTATTTTATTGTCAGTGCAATTGAGACGATGCCAAGAGTTTTTGAAATAATTAGTAGGGTAGATATTTCTGCTGCACCTACAGATACGTCTGTTGGACAAGTATATGTCAATAGCTTGAAAGAAATGTGCAATGATTCCGCAAGACGCTTTTTACATAACTGCGTATTTGTAGCGGTACGTCAATAAGTATAGGGGAGGGCGTTGTCTCATTCTGGACTTCTAGCGATACTACTAGAGTAAACGATTATTATAACGTACCTATAGTTGAAACACAAAATATGACATATAAATTATATTACCGTGTATAAACGATATGTAAAGTTCTGAAACTTATTCATTCATTAAAGTGCTTCTTATGGGTGTATTTAGATGATTATTGGATCGTTTTGATAATTAAATATTCGATAATGTTATAGATTTAGTGATGTATACATAGGTACCTACATAGCGTTAAGGGGCACAGTGCTGCCGCATGCCAATTTAGATTGTTGGTGCGTCAAAGTAAGTTACAGCCTGTAACTGTGATCATTCTGTACATACATTCTGTTACGACTTCTCCTTTGTAGTCTACGGGTCGTGTGTAAATTTAAATTTCCAGAAAAGTGGGCCAAACTATTAAACATTCTCGACAATTTCTTGCTACTAAATTAAACCACGAAAAGTACCACGAAGGGCTGAACCGACAGAGTAACAACTGAGATAGTTTTATACAATCGAACATGTGCGCTACGTGGTCACTGACTATGACGGCTTGTCAATTTATCTTGTACTCGCTGCGAGCGAGTGGAACCTAAAGCGGAGTCCAGACGAGACAATTTTTCGCCAATCTGATGAAATTGTCCGATCGAATCAGGCCGTGCGGACGCAAACGCCAATTTGATTCCCCACTCAAATCAGCAGGTGCGGACACAAAAATGACAATTTTCGTTGTTAGTATCTATGGAATGCAAATTGGTGATTAAATTTGTGTACGTGTGGACGCTAGATGAGATTGGCGCCAATTATTTTCCTGATCAAATCGGTCGATTTGCCCAGCTCGTCTGGACTCTACTTAAATGTGGTCTCTCGGTACGATTGTATGAAGATGTTTGCTCTGTTCATTTACTCCTCTGTGCGAATACTTAGTTAGGTGCGATGTTTGAAACGCTTAATAAGTATTTACGTTTTCGCGTACCCATATTGGAACCCGCGTTAGTGTTCAGATCATCTTCGCTCATTGTTGACAATTGAATGTATGTAAAAAAATGTCAATTCTATTTGTAATGACTTAGTGCCTAAGTATGTGGCAGGATTGTAATTGATATTACATGACTCAGATTTCCTTTGAACTGATGTTAGAATGAGATAGACGCATTAGAGTAGCGGTTACAATAGAAAGTTGAGGCGTGGAGACCGCAGTGTTACGTAGATATTTTTATACGCCAAAAATAATTATAGAGGCATTCTCAAGACGGCCTTGTTCAAACGTACTCATGAATATCCGCATTTGGACTTAATTATTTGACATTTTCTACATTCAAGCAGAGACGAGTAAATAGTAAAGCCTGGTAGTCTGCATACAAAGTTGCGGTCCTCCAAAACAAAGTTTCATTGGATGTCCGTACACTGTAAAAGAGGTCTCGTGCCATACATTTTGTCGTCCCGATATATTACGCCACTTAATACCTAATCCTAATACTCTTTAAATAAGTTTCATATGATAGCGTTCTAACATTCCTAAGCGCGATGTCCTTAATATACTGAGATTTCTTATAGTGGCGCCATCTAGTGTAACTCACTATTTCGAAGAAATCGCAACTTTGTCTTGAGATTAGCTTTCTTTATATTTACTTGTCTGTGATTTGAAACGTTTGAGTATTCCACTTGGCGCTTGCAACGACAGTTCATTGAGAGCTCTAAACATTATTTAGGGAAATCGTTACGAGAAACAAGTAGACTACATCCTTTATGATACCAAAGATGCCATGAGTTGTATTATACGTAGAATAGTGGTTTATTTATACTAATGTAACCAACATTACATTCAATTACTGATAACGTTGATTTCTGTTGTCTAGGGAAATGGGTCCTTAACGCAACTTGCGAGAAACTTACCTACCACAAAGTGCACTATGGTCCCTTTTTCCAGAGTACGACACGTTTACATATTTTGTAAATGTACTGCCGATTAGTGTCAACTATGAATTCATATATAATTATTTTAAGTTTAGTTTACCAAAGTCAACGCACAGTTAGATTTATTGTTAATTTGACATGTGTTAAGTGAACAGATGCTTTACATTACACTGCCAGTCTTGTTTGTTTATGTTTACGGACTTTGGAAATGGTAACCTATAGCGAAAGTACACAAACTAACGACAAAATAGCCCTACACAGCCCTATTTTAATAAGCTACAGTTTTCCATTTTTCAACTTCATACTGGCAACACTTGTCAAATCGCATATCGTTATTGGTCATGCGTGTGTCAATCAGACGAATGTTGCCAGTTAAGATAAAATTTATAAAATGGCAGTAAGTTACTAATGGTTTTCTTATACTTTTACCATTTATTTATAAGCCATCGAAGCAATTGTTATTTTGTCTATCATTTTTACAGTCCGTATACTCTGTATTTCGAAACTCATACGTAAGCGAGGCTAGTACATGTATATAGCGAGTTCTGTAATTTAAATTAGTTTTCGTCGAGTAAATAAAATAAGCGTTAGCGTTTAAGTGCAAGAAAAATTTTGAAGGCGAGTTGTTAAGAATTGTTTTGTATAACTTAAAAAATATTGATGAAATGTACAATAACCATTTCTACGTTTAAATTACTGAACCACCTTTTTATACTCGTAACATTAATTGTAATCATAAACATGCCTAGAAAGTCTTTTGTAATAAGCGTAAATTATTGATTTATAATATATTGAGAATTATATTAGAGCGTATGATATCGTAGGTTATATTAGGCCGCTTAATTCTGTTTGAGACTCGAAAGCCTTAGTGTTAGAAATTGAAGACTTTTATTAAAATAAAGGATTAACTGTAATTACAGATGATTGCATTGAAAGGATATCCACTACTTTTACTAAAGTATAATGTTAAGGTATAGTGCGTAACGTCACGATCACAATACTCGAGTATCCATCACATAGCTACCTAAGCGTAGTTTGTAAATACATTATGCCGGCAAGTTGAGTTCAATCTACCACACGGAGATTTCAACGCCTGTATTGTAATGTCCCTATATGGTTTAACTCCGTGACATTTTTGGAGAGCTGCCTATGTATTTTATCTATAATTCAAATCATTTATTAAAATACAATAAAAGCTTGCATCGCTATAATACAAGTAGATATATTTGCGGGTAACTTATCTAATCGCTTACATTAGATCTTCAAGTTTTTTGTTTTCCCATGGAACAATTTTACAAATGAATAGTTAAATATGGATGGTCAAGCAAATCTTGTCGGTAGAAAAAGGCGCGAAATTCAAATTTTCTATGGGACGATATCCCTTCGCGCCTACATTTTTCAATTTTGTCGCCTTTTTCTACTGACAAGATCTGCTTGACCAGATTTATTTCCGCTAGCTCTTGCAAAAATGTCACGATCCATTCGATTTTCAAATATTTCTAACCCATATCCACTCTTTTGAACCATAGACTAATTAAACAGCTTTCGTCATAAATTAACTCTTCGTTTTATGTTCGTCAATCAAGGACCATGATGAGACAAATTGATGGGAGAGCAGTTAATGGGAAGTGCCTATTTAAATCACTCGAAACTATGTACTGTGTAGTTTTTATGGCGTACCTACTCCCGAGAACACAGCCTCGTACGCTTCTTTAGCGTTCCTTTAGCACCTTGTTACCGGCCATTAGAATTATACATGATTGAAATAGGAACGGACGTAATCTAATAATAATAAGCAAAATGAGAACTTGCACCATGGCGCCAAGATAAAACCAAAAAAAGGTTGGCATAGACCACGTTGTTAAGTTTGACTGGTATTTCCCCGGAAATATGGCCGTTCCGTTTCACTCCCCATAGCCCCGGTACAGATAGCTCCGTTTCTATTTAATAACATAGTTTGGAAATACACATTATATAGCCTGACCAGTAATATATGATAATTGTCAAGAGGGCGCTGTTATTCTCATGTATAGGGTGACAATTCAGTGTAGTATGAAAAAATTAGTTCCAGTGAAATTCCGCAACATGGCGCACCCTCAATAGATCCTGGTTCACCTATACTTAGAGTCGGACCAAAAAAAGTCTGCAGCGGATTTGATAGCCCACGTAGTGCAACTGTTGTTTATACGTCATAATTTCATAGAAGTTTGACGTTTAAAATAACACTTGCACTGCGTGAGCTATCAAATCCGCTGCAGACTTTTCTTGGTCTGACTCTACCTACCACCTAATTCAACATTCAATAAGTTAAATTCTCATCAACTTTTATAAGAAATCTCAAATTGTTAACCGCATTGATTTGCTTTTTAGACACTCCATAGATTTAAGTAGGAGTTTTGTAATATAATGATAATGCAAAAACGCAAATGCAGTGATATTAAGAAATGTTACACCGTATTCGCTGCCCGTATTTATAGAGTGCAATTTTTTTATAACTAGAAACAAATAGATTGAGAAATGATGACTTGTAAAATATAAAATGGTGAAGTTTCAGTAAATAATTTTATATGTTACAAGCATCACTTCGAATGTTATGATCATTTTCTCATTAAAATATTATTAATATGCTAAATATTTTAGCAAAGAATAAAATGTATTCCTTTTCTTTAGTAAATAAAATATTGAAACTTGAAATTGTGTCACGTTTATTTATAATCATCCGTGGTTCCCCCAACTTCTTTGAGGTGTTACAATAATAATTTACAAACCGTCACTGTTCAAGCTCAGTGCAAATACAACTTATAAGACTGCAGAATCGTAGCCTATTTATGTCACGTCAAAATAAAATCAAGGACAGATTTACCTATTAAATAGTACAGCTTTATTTGAAATCATTCATCATCATCGAAACATGACGAGCTTTTATTCGACTTAATACGTGAGTGAATAAAAGCTCGACATGTTTCGATTTAATTTTCGAGGATCTTCTTCACCGAGCTCCGACTATATTTAATGTAGGTATCGTAGAAATAAAGGAATTTAGGCTTACAATGCCATCTATGTTTAACCCTCGGAGAGTTGTTAAATCTTGTCAAAAAGTTACAAGCGCGAACGTAGTGATTATATTCTCTTTGAGCGCGAACAACATGCACCAATCGCTGGTCTACGCCGACGGCATCTCATCAATAATTTTAAGCAAAAAAGACGGTCAATATTCGTGATAGACCTTTAAGCGGTGTAGAACGCCCTTTATCAGCATCGTAAAAACTATAACACACTACCGCATCGCACCAAAGTTACGGTGCGGTGCGGTAGTGTGTCATGGCTATAACTTTTTTTGACTTGGCAAGAAAATTTGCTAGTGTCAATGTCACTGTCACTATCAATTCAATATTCTCACGTTGTGATGGGTTAAAATGTTATTTACTTATTATTTGTTTTCGTGTTAGATTCTTTAAGGATAATTTCAAAATGTCTAACATTGTACAAAGTACGGCATTTGACTACAAACAAATAATAATTGACGAAATAGCCTTAGACGGACTCTCGGGCATAAGTTTCAATCAATTATGGAAACACATGGAAAAACGAATTTCCGCACCAGTTACGGAGAAAATGAAGGCTCGCTTCTGGCAGTTTATTAGTAACTGTAGCTGTATAACATTCTACGAAGTTCCAGAGCCCGCCCCATTCATAGAAATAGTGGACAGGTTCATGATCGTTGATGAACTTTCTGGACATCTTATAGACCCTGTAAGTCTGATCCACCACCACTTCACTTGCTGCTTTAATCGCAAACGAGCCACAATAGCGATATAAAATCAATGTAACCACCCGCTCGGAAGGCCTTCGTTTATTACTCAATATATTCATGCAAAAGACCATTATCAAATATAATTGAAAAGTATAAGTAATCACCGATTTTTTGTGTCCACGGGAATGGACGTTTGGGGCAAGCATGAATATTATTCGTTTTTAATATTATGTGGCTTGAAACCTCTCGACAGGAGTTTTGTCTAAGATTCCATTTCTGACTATAAATCCTTTGCATATTCAGCGCCCTACATGTTGTAACAACCAAACTTAACTGCAGCCTGCTAACAAATAACTATTAATTTACAGGAAAATTACTTAGATGGACCTTATGAATACTGCCCAGTGGAAAACAATTTTGGGTCCTGCAATAATTACAGTACCAGAAAGGAGATTCCCAAAGACCAACTACAGGCTTTAAGTTACGAAAAAGTTTTGACGGAATATGGTGACACTATGATTATGGTAGCAAGTGCAGGACAAAGATGGAAAGCATTGGCATCTCACATGCCGGAAACAGTGCGAGCGCAGCTAACACCGGTACATTATTGCATTCTGGAGTTAGTGGGCAAAGCTAGAGATAATGTAAGTTAATAAATTACAACATCAATGTTTTAAGGCTCCGTTTCATTGGTTGATAAATTCGTCGATTGCCCTTCACATCTCCCGTACCCTGCACAGGCCTTATCAACCAATCAAAAGACAATTCTCACACTGAAATGTGTGTTACGCATGTACTTAGACTTTTCTACACTATCTAAAGTTAAAAATACAAACTAAACAATAAAACTAAACTACATGCATTATAAAACTTAAAATAATCTTATAAATAAAAAGTGCTCCCCAGGTTGCTATCATGTGTCAAATTAAAATCTCTTAAAAACCAAACTTTGTTTCAGGGACAAATGACAGTGGGCAAAACAAACTTAACAAAAATTGTTAAAGAATCCAAATTGCTCTTTTACAACCGAAAACATCTGCAGAGCCTTGGTTTGATTCAAGTGGCATGCTTGACCATTAAAATACAAGGCAAAGGCATAAAAAGCATAATTCTCAGGTTGAAAAGATTCCACAGACCAACCATAATGTCTTTGCCAAAAGTTGGTAAACTTTTTAAAGTGATAGATTATTTGAAGCAGCAACCGGAATATTGCGAAAAAACTGATGTCATTATATCAAAAGGATTTATCACTCAGCAGAATAGCAGAAGGTTGCAGAAGACTATTAATGTGTTTAAATTTGTAAGTATTTCTACAATTTAGGATACACTGTTTTGACTGTGTATTATCTGCAATTTGTTTTATCTGCACCTTTCACCTAAAGTCAATTTTTTTATTCGGTAGACTAAAATGACATTTCATAGTATGAAATGACATTTTATGTTCATACTATGAACTGTCATTTCAGTCTACTGAATAAAAAAATAGACTTTACCACATCACATCCACACACCATCTCACTACTACTGTTTATGTGTGTCACGACATCCTGTATAGATTTAGCAACGCACATGTGACATCTCTGGAGCTTTAACCATATCATAGAGAAATATAGTAAGACAAGAGTGCTCACTCCATACATCAGTTAGACTATTAATTTCAGTGTCTACATCTAGCATCGAGTAGCAGAACTATCAGTACTGCTACTTGACAATAGATGTAGCACCAACCGGAAAGTCTTAACAGCATAAGACTTTCCGGTTGGTGCTACATCTATTGTCAAGTAGCAGTACTGATAGTTCCGCTAGTCGGTGCAAGATGCTAATAGTCTTTTTGGTACTAAAACTGATGTATGGAGTGAGCAATCTATGTATTTTTTCTCTATGACCATACATACAGAGCTAAAGTGTTGCCTTGATGATGGCTCTAAAGCCATATTCACATTGCAACAAGTGATTACAACTGTAACTTAGTGATGGGTAGGACATCAATTTAAAATGAGTTTGTATGAGTATCTCATTTTCTAAAATGAGGTGTTACAATGTCTTACTTCAAATGAGGTGAGGTACTAGCATATTTTCAGCGTCAACTATTCCATTAATTCCAACAGCGACATTTTTTTTAAGATGTATGAAAGCTTGCTGCGCTTACGCTTGTTGTCTTTAGTGTTTAATTGTTAACGTATTTTCGGTGGTGACGCGAAGCGATATTGAAGTACGTCGCGTGTCGGTCTCACTCCCTTTTTGGGTATTTCTAATTCATTGTTTCATTTTGAAAGGATTTTTGAGGGGTTCATGTCACAGAGAGGCGGTGAGTGGTACAAACTCAACGCATTTCTCGGTGGACCTTTTGTCGTTGCAATAAGGTTTGTAGTTCGGCAGTTGACAGTGTGGATCATTACTCGTTTCTTCATTTGAGACATTTGAGTTTTGAGTGTCGGCGAGCAGGCGAGCACCTAGCGCTTCGCGCGATCCAGGGACTCTGTTGCGAGTTGTGAGGAGTGTGTGAGTTTTGACGGTCGCGAGACTCGCGAATGAATTTGAACGGATAAGAGTTTTTTTTTAAATTTGAAGTGTGTGAATGATTTGTGTGGCAAGAGGTGTTTGTGATGCGCGCGAGTAAATGAGTAAAATGAATAGAGGAGTGAAGTAAGACATTTCTGCGGTACGAAGTACTGCGACAAATTAACAAAATGAGTGGTACAAATGAGGTGCCTCACGAGTGAGCGACTCAACACTACTGTAACTGTTTAACACTGAATCCCGCCCCTGACTACTATCAAGTACTTACCCCAAGTACCACACAACACTAAATAACATTTCTCTTCTTGTTAATTCTTGGAATCACTGCATTCCAAAGGTTTAATACAAAAATTTGTCATTGACAGGACGAGAAATTAGTGCAACCTTATCCTACCAATAAAAAAGGGAAAGCAGGTATTGCAGTCAAGAGAAGGTTTATATCCCTCGTCTCAAAAAGCGACGAGTCCTCACAGTCTGAAGACGAAGATAACGTTGACACCCTCGAGTGTCAGTATAAGATTGGTGTAGACTTGCTACGTCAAGCCTATGAAAGGCTGCTGGAGGCGGGACTTAAAGGCTTGACACAAATTGAGCTGTCGCAGTTGTTGGGGGTGGAGTTTTACACTAGTCGCTCCATATGTCGGATATTTAAAGCGAGGCATATTATCAGAGAGTACCTGGAAGATAAGGGGAAACAAAGGACAGCTAGGTAATAATTACAAAATTATTATTAAGTTGTTTTTGTTTTTGAAACAGGCATTCCGGTCTTTAGAAATAGTTACAGGCCGATTCAAACATACATTAACATCAAAATGGTATTTGAATCATGTTATTTATTGTATGTTATTTTAGTTATTTACATATCTTGCACCAATACATGTACGAACAAGTACGAGCGAAAAGCATGATTAATGAATGATAATATTAGATGTCATTCTGATCAGTGTATTCTGATACGTTTGAATTAGTCTGTTAGTCTACGAAAGGATTTCCAAACGGAATACTTGCAAAATTGTTTAATTATTTATTCAAACTTAATTGCATAAAATATACACAACAATATACAAATAGCAAAATCGAATATTACCAAAGAACAAAGAAAATTTTGTCAAACACCAGATAATATTATCGAAGTCGAACCAGTTTTGAAAAGGGTCATAATTAATCTTTAAGTACCAGCTCTTTTTATATTTTCTAGGTACTATGCTATTGCTGCAGCCACTACCGAAATGGATCAGAAATATGAAGAGGAAAAGAATAAGCTCTTGAAATACATTAATGACACTAAACGTAAGGTTGAAAAATCATCCAACAAAGAAAACCCCGAGCAGGATGAGGATGAGATACCTCTTAAAAAGATCAAATTGTCCAAAGAAGCTGCGAATGAGGAAGCTTCAACATCTACTAACATTGACAATGAAGTTACTGAAATCAAAGTATTAGACGGCTTGGAAAATTTCAACAGTGAGTCACTATTGTTCTCGAAAAAGAATCCTACGCTCAGACAGTTGAAGTTTGCTAACGGACTCCTCAAAATTACCAGAGAAAAGCTTGCAGTGTCAGGCTATCAGACATTAAGCAGTCTCGTCGCAAAAGAATCTGGAGAACCACCATTAGACACTAAAGCTCTCAAAATCTTTGTGCAAAAGTTAGTAACTGATGGTCAATTGAAACTCATGAAAATAAAGTGGCCAACGGGTCCAGTTAAGCATTCCATCCTCATCTGTGCTCCGCATGTCAAATGCACTGATCCAATCATTAAACAAAAGCAGAAAGAGATAGAGATTAGAGCATTCACAAATAACAAGGTCAAAAAAGAAACCATAGAACCGACTCACAGGCCAATCTCACAGTACGCTTACCCCAGATACATGAAAATTCAACTATTGCACGAATTTCTGTTCCAACTAATTTATTGCAGCGATGTAAAAATCGAATATCACCTGTCACCTGGATTTGCCTCTCTAGTTAATGTAATTCCTGAAATCAGCATAGAATTCGCAATAGGTAACATAAGCAACAGCGCTATGTCAGAAATCGCTCATCTGAAAGTAGAACATGAATATCTGCAACTGAAACTTCGGGAGGCGCCAGCGGAGTTGTACCAAGTGCTGCTGCAGTCCAAGAGTTTACAGGCTTCCATCAGAACCAATCTAAAAGTCCTGGCTATGCTGGGCCTCATACAGTTGATTATTCAACCGTCAGCCACTGCCACCGAGGTCGGGGTGGTGCCTACTCTATCAAGCTACTCTTTCTACCTCAACAGGACAGCAAAAGTAATCGACACGACGGGCACGTGGCCGAGAGCAGATGCCGACAAGGAAAGCTTGGAAAAGACATTTTACTTTGAAACAATGGACGACGTCAAGAAATACTGGAATGAAGTTTACGAAATTAGTACCCACACCACCATAGAGTACGCAGATCGGGGGCGCAAAAAACTGGAACCTCCCGTGAGAAAAGTAGACGAAGTGCAACAATATGACAACGGAGAGATATTCGGTGACGGCGCGGGGCCCTGCGGCTTCGACTCCTGCTTCTACATGGACCTTTCGCGTTTCTGGAAGGCATTCTACATCCGCATCATCAAAAACAAACCGATTAAAAAACACGAATCTAAACCAACCCGTAAGAGGAAAATTGTGCCTGAGAAAAAACCACCAAAGAAGATCGTAAAAATTAGAAAGAAGAGACAGATGAAACCTCGAGATGAATTGCATCCCAAAATCAAAGTGCCACAAAGGAGGTCCGCCGACCCTGCAGTCAAATGGAGCGCATGGGAGGATACGATAATAAACATGTGCAAAGTTGCCATAACGATCTTGAGTCCTGTTGCGCAGCCTGGTTGTCTGAAAGTGCGTAATACGGCAGCGAGGGATCTTTTAGCCATCTTTGATCCAAAGAAGATCGGCAGTGTTTGTCACAGGAGGGCGAATGCTCTCGAAGCAAACATGACCCTTCAACATGAGAAAGAATGCTTGATCAACGAATTGAGGCGACGTCGTGACCTGTTGGTGCAATACGAAGGCCTATGGAAGAAGCTCAGAATTAAACATTGTACGAATATGACGAAGTTTATTAACGAAGCCCGGATCCCGATGTTCGAGCTGGTGTGGCTCATAAACCAGTTAGTACAGAATAAATCTCACCTGAAAAGAGTGCCGTGCGTTGCGATGGACATCCAAGATTTCCATAAAAAGTACATAATCTCGGCCACTACCGCGAACAATGCGTGCAATATTTATAGGGCAGGGAATGACAATCTCGACCTTACCTTGGTAAAAGAAACCATTATACTGACATTGATGGAAAATTTGAACACCACCCCAACAACAGAAAATGGTAAGAAGGTTTTCGCGATTTTGAAAGAATTTCCCGAGCGAACATTGAGAATTGGTTTAGACCAATTGCGGAAAAGTGGTGCGGTGGCCTGCATTAACAAAGTGCTGAATTACCACCTCCATCGACTGGATATCCAGGATTCTGTGCAGGCCTCGTATAAGATATCAGCGGCCTATATGCGCAGATGGATCAACAGACAGAACACGGAGTTTTCTGACCTCTTAGCTGATGTCCTAGACTCCAACCTGCCCCGGAATCAAATAAAAGCCTCGCCCGAGGTCAACTGCATGCTGTGCGAGTTCCAGTCTTGTGGGTTGCTGGAAATAATTTCGGTGACTCTGCCCGTGATCACGGGGCCGTCGGGATCTATAATACACGAACAGCAACTCAATGTGTTGGACATAGAAATGAAGTTCAAATTGAAATCTGGAATTGTGGGATGGAAGAAAACTGCTGAATTCGAACACTTTACCGATCATTTTGACATGCCTCTAGAAGATCTACCCCAAATTCTGCAAAGGTAAATAAATATTTATGAAAACTATCAGACATAAATATGTGAATTATGTAATTAAAATCTACTTTTTTACGGTTTCAGGCAAGGTATACTGCCGGAGGCAAACAATAATGAAAACACAAATGATAAAATTGTAAGACACTTGAAAAACAAAGGTGAAAAAGGCGCGCTATTAAGCGAATTACTGGTGTGTACTGTTTTATTACTAGAAATTATCAACTTTACTTTTTATGAAATTCTAAGTTAGCATGGAATCAGATTTTCGCAAAGTTAGGCTTGATGGTTGAAGTTGCACAGTGGCATATCAGATACTTGAGGTAGAAGCATAGAATAAATAATAGTACTAGGTACAGAAGACTCACTCTCTAACAAAACGCGTCTGTTACGATCAGCACAGATATGGCCGCTAGGTGGCGACAGCGCCACGCGCGGCTTATGGCTAGCCACTAAAATTGGTGTGGAACGGATGTACTTTTAGCTACCTGTAGCAAAGCGACGAAATCGCGGAGTGAGCCACGCCTGGTAGAAGTGACGTCCCTATGACGTACCTATTACAAGCATCCATCGCTTCTGGGCGTATTTTTCTAAAGAAACCAAAGTTACCCGACAGAATATTCTATGTACTCTGCGTCACCTTTATTCACCACGAATATTTTTATTTTGGGACAGTTTAGTACAGTACCTACAAAAAACTAACTCTCATCATATTAATTTCAGGCTGAAGTCGAACACGACAGCTCTGCCCTTACCAAGCTCCTAGAAAACCTACAATCCAAGAACATAATAACGCAAGTGGGATACTATGAGAACCGAATAATACTAACAGAGTTTGCCAAGCCCTGGACCATCGAACTAGATGACAACCTTGTGATACCAACGCCATGGCGGACTTTGAGCGGCGATGTTCGATACGACGTCTTCTTTAAATGGTGCGGCGTCGTCATTAATAAAGTATTCGAACTGCCTGCATGCACCATAGCATTCCTATCTCACTCGTACGAATACCTCACCACCAGAGCTGTTCAAGAAATTTGTACGTTCTTAGAAAAGTGCCGATGCGTGGAACTAAAAGTGTTAAGGACTCCTGCGCTTGACTTGTTCTCGGAAGACGAGCCTTCAAAGTTCACCGAGTACAACCCGTTCGAAGCGCCTGAAGATATTTACGTGTATCCAGTGAAGGACTCTTTGACGAAATATGCATTTGTTCGGAAAATATTGTTATTAAACCAACCTAAAGAAGTAAACCAAGTAACAGTTTCAAGTTAAGGTACCAGTGCTAGTTTGTAAATTTGTTAATTTTTGCCTAAATACATGGACATTTTATGTGGTTCTACATATGGTTTTCTGGAGGAAACTCATCTCATATGATCATTTTGATACTGGAAAGCACCGGTCTTCTTCTTTTAAGTTTTTAGAAGTGCTTTAGAAGGCAGAGGGAATATATCCCCCCCCCCCCCCTTTGATTTTGAACTTTATTTCAATGTGATAGGGTTCCATTTTGCATCATTCTTAGCACCCTTATACCTATGCCTTATAAAGGGTAAAGCTTTGGATTCCTCCGAAAACGGTGGCGTCATATGACGGCCGTCATATAGCGGCCGCAAAAGACGGCCGTCTTTACGGTGGCGACATGTGGAAAGTACCATGGCGTCATAACACACCGTCATCCACCAAGGTCAAAGCGGCAAATTTGAAAAATGTAGGCGCGATGGGATAACGTCCCATAGAAAATTTGAATTTCGCGCCTTTTCCTACTGACAAGATTTGCTTGATCATCTATACTTTACTTGGAGGATGAAATATCATCAGAAGAGGAAAATAATCGTAGTACGGAATCATTTATTCAAATCTCGTGTCATTTATTCAAAATGGCGTCACCGCTATCTAATAAAACGTTCACGAAACTATCGACACCGTCATGACGGCCGTCATCTTACGTTACGTTGACAATCAACGTAACGTAACGCCGTCTAGGAAACCGCGCCATCTTGTTTACATAGACAACGTTCTAGTGACGTCAGTCAACGCTATATAGCGGCCGTAATATGACGGCACCGTTTTCGGAGGAACCCAAAGCTTAAGCTAGTTTCCTCCTCAAGCTTCCCACTCCGTCTACATAGTAGTGAGTATTATATTCTTTGATCTACATCACAGCCTTGACGGACCGCCTGCTACGCTACTGTTTTTTATATATTTATATGGTGACAGTTCAGTATAGTAAGGAAAAATTCGTTCCAGTGAAATTACTTCACTTGGCGCGTATAAGAATTACACATACTGGTCAGGCTGTACAAGAAGCAGATAAATATCGCAGGTTACATAATTGTTTATCAATGAAGACTTGGAAAGTGTTAAAGTTAATTCATATATTGCAGTTTCACTAGATGGCGTCACATCTACATGGTTTTAATTTATGACGAGTTAATGAGAAGAATATACTAAACCCAAAGAGTAAAGTAAGTATATTAGGAAACTAAACCTTAAAAAATAATAAGCTATTGTTTAGATGGCAGCAAGTTCACGTTAACATTATGTTAACATCGACCTCTTTTTTCAATGTCGGCAAAATAGGAATAGAGGTGTCTCATGATGTTTTATTTTTACCCTTAAGCGGTATTCACACGACGGATCGTTGGTGTCGCTCGAGTCGATAATAACAAAATTAAATTATTTATATTAAATGATACTGAAACTTTTGCAAAATTAGAAATATTATACATTAGTGCACAATTTTTAATTTATTTGATTTCAATATGTCGTTAAATCAATCGATTGTCTTTTATTTAGTTTATGCTCGAGTATTTTTTGATATGGCAAGAACAAAATATCAATGGAATAGTGCGAAGTATGGCAATCTAGGATTCGCCATTTTTACTTTAGTGAAGGGACTGTGGATTTTTAATTGTCAGGCTGGAGGACGAAGAATATTTTGAAAAAAGTGTGTCATTTCATTTAATTTACAGTAGCTGTGACTATTATTTGGAAGAATTTTAGTATAATAGTGTGGTTTTATTTATTACTAACGTTTGTATGTAGTGCTATTTCCCCATCGTAAGATTTGCTCGTTGGTGTGTCGCTTTAGCTAATTCGATGGCTATGATATTGAAGTGTTAATCTAACGAGTCGCTTCGACGTTCTCCGCACGGGATAATATCGACAAAGCGAGCGACGCCGTTAGAAATGAGCAGGCCTCAAGGCGGACGCATACAAGTCCCAGATGACCTTAGAGAGATACTCTTGGAGTTCACCATAAGTTATCTGCTGGAGCAACCGGGCGACGTGATCAACTACGCGGTGGAATTCTTCACGAGGTTACAAAACAATAGGACCACGACCATAGTGCGGGCCCCCGCAGCCGGCACGCCTGATGAATCTATAATATCGGATGAAGAAGGTACACATTCACTGATTCTTATACTCGGTATTATCCAAGATCTTTCTCGGAACCACGTAAAGGTAGGTCGAACAGGGCCGCGCGAAAGTAGCTCTAGGATCATGTCATTTCCATATGAATGGACTGAATACCTAATTATAAATATCCACCTACTACAACTTGCTACAGTTGGTAAGAACAAGAATACTCTGCTCACGCTCTAGTTATTCAAAGTTGTAATTCAGAAATCAGTCACAAATTGAATTCTTGTAATCAAGCTGCCTATATTCATCATTGAAATTTATTGTGAGCTAGATTTATTTTTAATGATTTCAATAACTCTATGTCCTACTGGGATATGTAACGTATTAAGTAGATACCCTTATTATCATTCAGATTGGTACAATATTTACACACACACCATCAACCGCTAGCATAGACACATGCCCGCCTGGTTTCTTTTGTAGATATAGCTCATATAGCCTTCAGTAGACCTGTATAGTATGCATAGAGTATTTTTAAAGTAGGTACTTTAAACAAAGCTTAAATTTAAAAATAATTACAAATGCCAATCTTATCTAAAGTGTAGGAGTAATCATTACATTCAGTGTTTGGCAGATTGCCATTACGGTTTCGAAATAAAACTTTATATACGATTGAAACTAAATTTTTAGAAAATATGATCATCTGTTGCCAAGTAATAAATAAATGCCAGAGAACATTAATTTGACATTTTCATGGAAATGAAATATCTTTGATCAAGTAAGTTACAGTCAATTGAATAATTTAATGTCTATAGCTTATATACTCACAAATCTAGGATTTTAGTTTGAACTTTATCACTTAAAGTCAACACATTTTTGCATTTATTTTTATCAATCAAATTTCAAGTTTCATTGACATAATTGTCCGGGAGCCGGTTCCTGCGACTTGAAGGGTTATGAAGTGTTAACAAGAAAGAAAACTATTGGCTACTACACAGTCGATTAATGTGCATGCATATATGCGGTTCTATCCCCACTTACTGCCCTTCATGGTAAGATACCTAAAGTGACAGGATCCAAGGAAAGAGCACACAAGAATCAAATTGCAGCCCCCATACCTAAGTGCTATGAATTGTTGTATGCACTAGTTTTTACAAAAGGCAGTCACCATCTGATTTTCCAACCTTGAGGTGAAATTAGTCCTAATCGGAATTAGAGGGAGACAGAGCAGGACTCAAAAGCAGCAGTAAATGTGAATGTATTCCACATAAACATAAACAAGAATGTGAGAGATGGCCCCCCAACACTAATCCTATTGCCAAGTAACAGTTTTGGTATTGAAGAACCCCACTAACATGCTTCCATGAACCCAACAAACTAATACTAGCAAGTTTCCTCTGAAAATGTTTACTCAGACATAAATTTTCAGTGTTTACTACATGCTCTTCCCATTTGTGTGTTTGTTTTTTAAAGCTTTGAAGTTGTGCGATGATGAGATTGGCTTATTTATCTCGCGGCTGACTTTTACATCTAGAACCGTACCAGATGTGCGTGCGTTACGTAGAATTAGCTGGCTATATGTAATGACAGTTACAACATGAGCACAATGAAAACTACAGGTGCTAACCAGGCCTTGACTTCTGTTTGCGTAAGAGACATTTTCCACTATTGTCACACTCGAACAACACCAGCAAGTGACTCTATCATTATAATAGAATATATGCTATTTATCTAGGTAATGACTCATTCTAGGAATGGCCTTTTTTATTTAACTGAATATTCATACTTTTGAACAAAATGGTAATGCTGAAAAAATTTAACAACATGTTTATTCCATAGCATGTACCTTTGATTAATGAGTGATGTCATAGCCTTTGTTGGTAACATATGAGGTTATTAACATACTTAAGTAGCAAGGCTCACTAGATTACCTCCTAAATTTAGTCTAATCATTCAAAGCCAAGTCAAGTCTTAATTTGTCATTGACTGCACATTTATTTTTTAATGTTTATGAGAAATGGCTATTTTCGTAGGTACAATGTTTATGTCTAGAGGAAAATATTATAGTTAGGCTGCTTACAGACGAGCGACAGTACGCGACACACTGTCGGCGACGGTCGCTGACGACCGCCTGCGACGGCTATCGGCGACGGTCGGTGATAGCTGTCGCGGCGTCGCTCTTGTGTCACAGCACGCAGTTGTCGATGTGTAGTTCAAGAGATAGCACGTATTTTCTTTAAACAATAATGCATCAGCATCAAAATCGTCATTACTTATTTTGAAAAAGAAAATACGTGCTCTTTCTTGAACTACACATCGAAGACTGCGTGCTGTGACACAAGAGCGACGCCGCGACAGCTATCACCGACCGTCGCCGACAGTCACCGACCGTCGCCGATAGCCGTCGCAGGCGGTCGTCAGCGACCGTCGCCGACAGTGTGTCGCGTACTGTCGCTCGTCTGTAAGCAGCCTTAGAGTTGTAGAATGTATTGGATCCCATACATTTCACGACTCTTCTCTTTCTGCACAGACTCTACAGAGTAGGTTTGGTCAAAATAATTTAAAATCATAACTTTTTGTGTCAATATTAAAAATCAAGAATGCTAGTAGGCACAAGAGAGTAGTTTTAAATAAACTTTTTCCTGTTTCTTGACCTGCATTACAATACCTAACTACCTCTATCTACTTTAGTCAAACCATGCCAATCATTTTACACATCCAAAATTAAGGTAATAAACCGTAACTTTTTACCACATAAATGCTAAACCAACCCATTAAACGTTAGCGTGTGGGTTCTGGCGAGTATCCAACCTCTGGATGCGTCTGCCGTGACGCTCGTGACGTCAGAGTTGATATTGCACGCCACGCGCGGTGCTGACCTGCGGGCTCTTACACGCGATACGCACACTTATTAGCTAGGATTTCTCTGTTGCGTCAAGTGTCTTGCGAAGGGCCTCAATATGTACCTACGCTACTCTTTTTTCAATGTTATATTTATAGCAAGTTTACATTTACCAGAATGATGCAATCAATTTGTAATAACATGATAATATGTTAACAAAGTACCATTCCTCATTCATTAAAAGAGTTTCATTAGATGGTCCTATGCTAAGGTCCCGGAGCCGAACTAAGTACGGGACTGAGGCTTGTGTCAGGTCGTCTACGAAAACTACTTCAGAAGGTCCTTGACCTTTACTTGGTAATTAGCAGTTTGAATTATTTACTGGTCTCTGGAATTAGTTAAGTTGCCGGAAGGCTATAAGTTTATACGTTAGGTTAATCTAAAGCCTAACATAGCGTAAGTTAATCGTGTCCTCACGTATGGGCTTGCGTAATCACCTGGCCCTTTGCCCAAGTATTGTCGAGGCTTGCCTCAATAACAAAGCCGTTAGCCGTAGACGATTAACAATTCCAGCCATTTGAATGCTAAATTTGCGGTTTTAAATAAACTTTCCGCCCTAGCCACAGCGGTGAGGTTTACGATTCTATGGTGAGATTATAACTGAAAATGCGTAGGGAGTTCTTTAGCGTACTTCGGGTTGTTCCTAATGAGTCAGTTACTTAAAGCAGTTGAATCTACGTTAATGAGTACAGTTTAGGCTTAGGTTATTTCCAGCTGCCGAAATTGAGTTTTAAAGCTATGCGTGTTGTGTGAATATCGTTTTTATCATATGTAGTTTATTAATAAAACCATTTTGATTCGTTTGTAAATCAGAGCCGCCGCCGGCGCGCTTCAACAACCGTCGCAAGTCTGTCTTCGCGGAGACCTACGACCCGGAGGAGGATGACTCCGACGAGGGCGCCCCGGTCGTGTTCCCGAAGTCGGACGCGCAGCGCGCCCGGCTCGCCGAGGCGGTGCGGGGGATCCTGCTGTTCCGCTCACTCGACGCGCAACAGATGCAACAGGTGAGAGACAACATCTAAAAGTGTCAAGTGTATTTCACTACAGTGACAATTTGCCGTACATTGATGGTCCAACAAGTAAGTAAATAATGTCGCTGCGTACCGTCGTTACTTACGACCTAGAAAGGGTCAGGATCACAGGAAATTGACCGTGTCAAGTCTCCAGGAACAGCCAGAATCAGCAAAACATTTATATATTTTTTATTTTATTTTATTTGTTAGGAAAACTTACATCAGCTAGAGTGAAATAAGCGTTTTTCTGCGATTTTTCCAGTCTTCTATAAGTTATCGGCGTAGTGTTACGCCAGTGCTCTCGCTACTTATCATTACATGCACTTGCGATCTGCGTTTGGAATTTCAAGAAACAACCACTTTAGACCCCACACGATTTCGCGAATAGTCTAGTCTGAGTAATGCTACAAATTAGTTCTCTGGTTGAATACCTGTCTTGTTGCTTATATTTTGAAAATCAACGACAAATTTCCCTTCGCTCTACATTTAAATTTATCAACTTAGGTATATAAATAAAAGTAAACCATGAATTAGTAATACGTGCTACACCCGTATTATTGGAGCCAAATAGTACATTATTGTCGAGGTTCGGAAGTAGCTACTTGCAGGCTGAGGATTCGTTTTAAACGGACGACCTTGGGAGTCCGTTTAATTGAATCCGAAGCCAGCAAGTAGCCTTCCAGCCGAGTCATATATAGTGCTTTTCTCAAAAATGGTGCAAGAAATAGAAATATTTTACAGAACTTACAGAAGCAACGTTCTAATTTTCCATTAATTTTCACAGAAAAAAATACAACCATTAAAAAAATTAGCTTGCCGCCTTTAAAAAAAAAAAGAAGTGTATTTTCTGCTGAAAATACGCCAACCTATTTGAGACACCTAAATAGTCGCGGTACCAACATTAAGCCTGTAACAGACTATCGCACCGCACCGCGACCTTGGAGCGTCGCACCCATAAGTGAGAGCGAGAAAGAGATATCTGTTTCTCGCTCTCACTTATGGGTGCGACGCTCCAAGGTCGCGGTGCGGTGCGATAGTCTGTTATAGGCTTTATAATAATAAGTGCTGATCATCTGTTTGGCTGTTTAAGGGACCTATGCCTTCATTTGATATGGCCATTTGAAGTTTTAAAAAGTTTGGAACTCGTTAAATAATGGAATTTGTATGCGACATTGCAGTCCCGAAATCGAGACTGCAATGTTTTTAACTTTTTAATTTTTTGAATGACCATAAACTACGCACTTCGCGACCTATTTTTTAACCGGCAACGTCGACTTGGCCGTCCATTTTTGAGAAAAGATACATAACTATTGTATAAGGTCCGCCGATGGACAGTTGAGTGTTGATGCATAACGCTTGGATAACAACAAGATACAACACAAACAAACATCGCATACGGCCAGGTTCCTCTGCATCGGTAGTGTCATTCAATAGAACTTGTTAACTATGTAAACAAAAGTTACTAGTAAATTGACATTATGTGTCAATTTTTGTATGGCGGTTTGTTTACATAGTTAGCACGTTCTATTGAATTGAATGACACTAGTCGATTCGGTAGATAGACGCGGTCGGCTACCGCCGCGCTGGATGGAATGCGGTGGCATCTCTCATCCGGCCTGGCCGGTAGGAACCCTTCGGCCGTGTACGTAACCGACCTTTCGTAACTGGTAACGAAGGAAGAAAAAATTATCTTTGTACGATACTGGTTTCGAATAAAGATTATTTTTTCTTCGTACGTAACCATAGTTACGAGAGAAGAAATTTTCTATTTGAAATTACGAAAAAAGACTATCTATTCCTCATACGTAACTGAGTCAAAATGTTTTAATCATCATTGAGCGTAGGTAACATACTGATATGAAACCTCTTCAAACTCCTTACTGTTATAGACTAGACTAACTGTTATATCCATGAATGAGTTTCAAAAGAAGACTCTATATTCTGTATCCTCCTTGTGACCAGTTAGAACTTATTGACGGGATGACGAATAGGAACAGATTTTCAGTGTGACCAATAGCTACAAAATTAGTATGTGACTTAATAGAACTAAATTTACTTGTGACGGGTTGAAACAAATATTATTGCTTTCTGCAGTATGACCGGTTAGAACAAAATTTTGGTGTGACGAGTTGATCCTAAATCGGGAATACGATACTAAATTAGCCCTTAAACGGATCATTACATTATGCGCCAAGCAATTATTTTAATTCATTATACAGTTGCTAGTGTACTAGGTGCACCAAATTATAATTAAATGATAATATAGATCTATTAAGCCTTTCTTTGTAATTAACTAGCTTTTTCCCGCGGCTTCGCCGGCGTACTAAGACTACTAAAAAATGAGGTTTTCCCCAATCAAACTTTGAACCTCCATTTTACCCCCTTATGGGGTGAATTTTGAAACATCCTTTCTTAGTGCACCCCTAGACCTTATAAGGAACCTACGTGCCAAATTTGGAATCTCTAGAACTAGCGGTTTGGGCTGTGCGTTCATATGTCAGTCAGTCAGTCAGTTTCTTCTTTTAGGTATATATTTATATTGAAAATCGGCGATGGAATAATTAATGGTACAATCAGCATCAAAATAGTAGTCTACAAGTATAACTTTAAACTAAAGGTAAGGAAATGAAAAAAATTACATGTGTTATAATATGTACCTAATTAAAACGTAAAATTTCTAAGCAATGCCCCACAGACATATTAAATGGTGTTATACATACAAAAGAGCTAGTTAAGTCTAATCTTCAACTCAGGAATATATCGATTAAGACGGTTTACAAAATTAGACATTTTACAACCAAGACCTGATGAAATTAAGTTGGTTTTGCTCACATAGTCGTTATGTAATCTAGTCCTTACTTAGTCTAGGCCATAGAGTATATTGAATAATAGGGTATAGAGTTATCAGTCAAGGTTTTCGGATGCAGCGCCATCTATTGATAGTTTACTGCAACTTTTCAAATGTGTATATATCCATACTTATTAATACAGCTATACGAGCAGTGGCGGGCTTTTTAAATAGCTAAGGTTTGCGTTCTGAGTCCGAGCAAACGGAACCAGATCACAAGTGTGAACCTCCATTGCAGTCCTCACCAGGAAACCGCTAACGAAGTTCACACAATGATGTGACCTAGTTCAGTTTGCCCAGACAAGTAATTGAAAAACAATAAAACAATAAATGTGATTACAGTTTTATTTTTACATTACAAAATCAATGCTAATTGACAATATTCATTCATAATCATCGCTTTTAGTCAATCTATCCATTAAAAGCAAAGAAATAAGTAAAAACTTTCATCAAATCAGACTACACTACACTCTTATGGAAAAAAGCGATTATGCACACTGTTCATCGATTGGAGCATTTCCTTCGTTTTAAATAATAGTTCCTCGTCATTTCTCGCATTCTATCTTCTGGATCGAAGTCTGATCGCGTTCCTTTTAATAATTTATTTGTGTCTTTACACCAGTGATGCAGGAAAAACCTACAAGATAAGTCGATGATTTGGTTGGTCAGGGCATATGTGGTCTTTTATGGCCTGCGCTAATTCGTGTTTCTCGGTGGCTCCACAACAAAAGCTGTAACTAATGGGCTGTTTATAAGTTTTTGTGATGCCTCTTATCATAAAAACTAGCGCGTGGTCAGCGATTTTTTTGACCCTCCTTTTTCCGTTGTCAACGAATCCGATGATCATGTCTTTTTTTGAATTGTATTCAAAATGAGGTTTAATTGCCATCTCGTCGAAGAATAAAATACACAGCCTTTCAGATATCGACATTTTTCTGGCCTTTTTTTTAAGATTTTCGAAAATGTTATCATTTATACCGGCTTTTAAGGCTGCAGCGGATATCATCCTTGATAATGTGAGAGGCGATGGTAGTACAAAAATGTGCCTCAGCCATCTATACGCCTTAGGTCCTTGCTTATAAAGAGATAATGCCATTATTTTTTCTTGCTTTGTGAATCTCCTTCCCATTTTCTTTTTATTTATCTCCCTAAATTGCATCATGACAAATAGCAATGCCATTGTGGTAAATTTACCGATGGCTTTCTGAAAAGCCGTGTTGGTTGAGAGAGACATAGCTTTTTTTAGTCTGACGGCATATTTGTCCTTCGTCTCGGTAAGTTTTTTTATATGTTTGGCTAAACTACTAGCTTCAGAGCAAAATTGTGGCGTGTAGGGTGGCGTATGATCTGAAATAAATTTTATAATATAAGTAGCTGTAGGAAGAAATACTTAGCAGTTATTATAGCACTTATTTATTCTCAATCAAAAGGTTGCCATTTGCCATAAGGACACTGTGTCAGGTTATTCGTATAAACATATTAGCTAATTTCGTCTTTATGGTAAGCGAAATAGTGCGGAGTGTTAGCATAGAGTAATCTATCTATCTATCTATCTAATACCTTTAAACGAGCAATTCTTGTTTATTTATTTATATATATATTTCGGGGATCTCGGAAACGGTTCTAAAAAATTCGATTAAATTTACTATATGGGGGTTTTGAGGCGCGAAAAATCGATCTAGCTAGGTCTTATCTCTGGGAAAACGCGCATTTTTGAGTTTTTATATGTTGTCTCCCAGATATTATAAATAAAGAAAGAGTGGTAACTCCATACATCAGTTTTCTTAACCAAAACGCGCGTTATTTCGTAGTCCACATGTAACATATATCAAGTAGTGGAACTATCAGTACCGCTACTTGACAACAGATGGCACAAGTGTCGCTACTGACGAAAAATGTACTGCTAAAAACAATTTACAACTAATACTAGAAGCAGAAGGAGTTGAAAATCGAGTTTCGAGTAATGCGGTTATAATATTAGCTGAAAATTGTTGAGCATTAGAGTATTTGTTCGCCGCGACATCTATTGTTGATTAGCAGTACTGATATATTCCGCTACTTGACGCTAGATGTCGACTACGAAATAACGCGCGTTTTGGTAAGAAAACTGATGTATGGACTTACCACTCTTTCTTTACTTATATTACTCTATGGTGTTAGGGTCGGCAACGCACATGTAACATCTCTGGAGTTGCAGGTGCCCATAGGCTACGGAGACTGCTTACCATCGGGCGGGCCGTATGCTTTTTTGACACCCACGGTCCGACGTAGTATAATAAAATGCATATATTATTTGTAAGAAACTTTACAGGTTTATTATCAAACTCACCTGAAATTGTGGGCCGAGAAGCGTCGTGAGCAGCCGCATTTGTGATGTTGATCAATGGGGCTCGGGGTACATCGTGCAATGGTTCTTGTAAATTGCTTGCAATTTTCAGCGATGCGGTTGGCGTAGCCATCCCTGAAAATCATATATTTCACCAATTTAATACCTACAGAACATTTGATTTTTGTAAAGTTAAGACGAAAGTGGAGGACCCGTGTGAAATCGCCTTTTCATACAAACGTAGTACTCATTTTCCTCTCTGGATATTTACATAATTGAAAACATTTTGACATAATTTGTTACACATCAAATTTTTTTAAACAAGTAATATTATTTTTTTTTTGTAGAGGTGAGTCTTAATTTATAGAACATTGACTAAGATTTAAAGAAAAATTGTGTGGGTAGTTTGTGAGATAATAATTATTTTCAATAAATCTTAGAAATGACGTAAGTCGGAAACTATCAAACATAAGAGACTTGGGCAAAATTATAGACACCATTAGATGTGCTAACCACAAAAAAAAAATCGATGCTCTATAATAAAAGGTCGCAAATGTATGAAAGTCCGATCAAAGCCTTTCTATGAAGAGTTCATCAACGTGCACCTAGCGCCACAGCTAAATAATCCTAACCTAACCTAACCTAACAAGAAGAAGAAGAATGGAATGGGAAGATTGATAATTAGTCACATAAAAATTAAGCTATAATTTAGAATACTAAATGATCTGTAAAGAATTTCCTCCTTAATAAAAACTTTAAAAAAGCTTCCAAATTATGTATCAAATATATAATGAAATAAAAAAATAGATATATTATTGTAAGAAAATATATAGTTTTCATACTGACCTGAAGTTGAGGGCCGAGAAGTGTCGTCACCACCTGCATTGTACTGATTCGTGATGTTCATCAATGGGGCTCGGGGTACATGATCATCTTGCAACGGTTGTTGGAAATTGCTTGCAATTTGCACCGATGCGGTTTGCGTAGCCATTCCTGAAAATTTAACCATTTTATTACAGAAATATTTGCCCTTAAAAAGTATTGTTATATCACAATGAAAGACCAAAAGTTAAGTTAGAGGGCAACGGGCAATTTTTTTTTCTAAAACACATTAAAATAATAGGTACCTAGTACATGAAACTTAAGCCATATTTTAGAATAGTAAGTGATCTGTAATGTAAGTGATGATTCCAATAAACAAGGCTTTTGATTAAAAAACTGCACTCAAATTAGTTCACATACCGTTTGAGTGCTACATAGATTGCCGCAGCCAGACATACAACTACATACACAGAGATATATAACTACTACATACACATACACATTGAACTTATGACAGCCCTTTTTTGTCATTGGGGGCTAATACTAACACTATGATGGTATCCTGTTATCCCTCATCAGGGACATAGGGATACTAACACTATAATAAATAAAATAATTTATACTGTAATTTATCATTATGAAATAAATAAACTAAACTATGATATGTCCAATGTAATATGAACCCTCAATGGCACAACAATTAAATTGTACAAGACAAGTGTGCAATTCGGCTAAAATTGTGTATGTACCTTTTAAATGTAGTGTTGGAACTGCAATAGCGCTGAGTCTTCCGCTTCGATTAATAAATTTTTCCTCAAAGTGAACATGACACACTTTTCGGTACTTATGAATAAATTGATTATCCAAAGATAACACATCTCCACTAACAGAGTAAATCCAAGTACGAAACCGGTCAGCCTCATTAATTGGACAGGGAAATTTGTGAAGAATCACATTATCTAATCCTGAAAAAAAAAAGAAATGGGTATGTATAATTACAGTAACACTAGTACAGACTTAAGTAGGTACACTAACAGAATGAACTTTGGATGTTCAATGAATACCTATATTAACTTAAATAAGCTAAAAAAAATACCACATTCATAACTGCACTTATGTCAAGGTATGAAATGATAAAAACCTACAGTTGATTTTGTGTTCTTTAACCATGCTAAAGAAAGGCCTTTGAAGGACCCGGTCCTTAATAGGGAAATACCTCTACTTTATATAACTTATAACCCTTATTTGGAAAAATACCCAGACTGTGTATATACAGATAGTGTTATATTAAAGAAATATAATCTAGGTTTGATTACATGTCAATAAAATACCACGCAGTGCTAATAAATCGCGACAATTTTGTCAAAGTTATATTCGAAAACGCCGAGTCATATTGCACATGAAGTAGACCTTACTGGGGTCATAGTTCCATATTTATATTTCAGGGTTAAGTATTATTGCTCCACAGTTGAAAATGAAAAATATTAATATGAATACTTACGCGTTTTACCGCAATTAGGTACACAACACATCGCACTGTTTCGAACCATTGTCACAAATAACCAATCCAAGCAGCAAATCAGAGTCCGTTGAGTACACCATACTATTCACATAAAAACAGATTTATCGGGGTCCAGGGCAAGCACAGGCGTATAAAATCACAAGAGAATCGTTTCAGAGCACTTTCAAGCATCGAGGATAACAAGAAAGTAAAGTATTGAAATAAAAACGTTATGGCGGGTCTGTCAATAACGTTCCGTTCCTTTCATATTTATCTAAATTGTATCCTAAAATTTATGCAAATTAAGATTTTAAAATGGACTAATTTAAAGAAAAAACACTCGATGAATATTTTATTATTAGATATATGAATCAAAAATATTTTAAAGGCAAGCAAAAAATAAAACCAAATTATTTTGTTATTTCTTTCCTTTTGTTAATTGCGCGTAACGAAAAAGATGAAAGTGGCATCACAGATTATACAAGATTTGAAAGACTTATAAAATTGGTTTTCACGCCCTCTGTCATTAATTTCCCCAAGCATATCCGAGTACATCAGATTCACTGTTTCTTTTAACTGAAAACACTGTGGTCTAGGCGAAGGATCGTATTAAGAAAATTAATTCTTACTATGTAACTGGTTACGAACCACCTTCGAAAGATGGTGACTGATTACGTACGAGAAAAAAATGATCTTTATTCGAAACCAGTATCGTACAAAGATCATTTTTTCTTCCTTCGTTACCAGTTACGAAAGGTCGGTTACGTACACGGCCGAAGGGGGTAGGAATCCTACATTACTGTTAATTACTTAATTGTTCAGCTTTCCGTACAATTGGTTTCGTCTAACGAAAGCGGACGTCTCGACTATTCTAAACCGTCGCAGCAATATGTCGTGATTGCTAGCAATTTAGCCCGCATCCTACTCACAATAACACATAAACTTATGTCTTACTCTTTTCAAGCCGAGAGTAAAACGAAAACCAAGACAAAGCGTGTAACTCAAGCGATTATGACCTTTCCGTCCTTGCTATTAGAATGATCACGATCACCATATTCTCTTGGTTTTGTTGTATGCGATCAGCTTGGAACCTATCCAAATACAACATCGCAAACTGTCGATCTTATTGGGTGGGCATCGTTCGTTGTCATTAATTGCTAGTTAGATTTGATGCTACCCATAAAACGCTAGAGAAGATAATGCTATCGAGTTTATCTGATCTAATTAAATTAACTCCTTTCTATTAAAAGGTGACTCAGATGTTTTTGCACTTTGGCCTTTTGATCGACTTTGCGTATAACGTAACGCAGGTAAACACAAGTGTAACGTAACTTGGTTTACGACATACCGGTTTATAGCTGTGTTAAACCTGCGAAAAACGGTAACGTTGGGATGGGAAACCACATTTTTCATTCAACCATTGTTTATTTAGTTGACCTTTAGATTTGTCCACTTAGTAGGGAACAAGAATCGGAAATTAAAATTTAGAATTTAGACTAGTTAGTAGTTACTGTTAAAAAACTACTGTTGCAGAACTGTCGGTTTTTATAACTGTCGAAAACTTTCAATAAATTACTAGTAAAACTAGGTTGCGATATGTGTTATCTGTTAATACTCAAATCTGAGACTACATTTGAGTATAGGCTATTTGTAAAACACCCAACTGTTCAAACAACAGCTGTTTTTCTATAAAGAGACGATTAAAATACATGATCGTAAGTAAACATTACACACGAAATTAAACAAGAAATCATAATGCCGACAATGTGTGCCTTAAAGTTTTTGAATAATAGCTATTTACTAGCTCACTAGGTACTGTAAGAACTGCAAGGCGGTTATCATACGAACACCGTACGCGGTGGATTCGGTATTTCGCTCCAGCGTACTCGTATTAACCGCACGGATTAACCTGCGGACTACAGGTAATCCGCGCAGTTTATTGACACTTCACACAGCACACGGCACAATTTATGTAGCGCCGCGACGCGCCGGGTGTTAAGCGGCTTTAGTGGGCAGCCGACAGCGGCAACATACCTATATGAAACTAAAACACAGGTTTGAAATCAAATGTTTTACTACTGGTGGATTTGTTATTGTGATCTTTCAGCCGGGAGACAACTGCAGCAGAGTTTATTAGAAGATTGTAGCCCATGACCCATTCTGGAAAGGGCCTTTAACTACTAATGATTCACCCTATTTATTATTAATAAGAGTTTTTAACCACGTAACTACTAGGTAGGTAAACATCCTTTTTGAAGACCGCGATACTGTATAGACTTTAGGGAAAACTTCGGAACGTATCATTCCACAGTCGGTGGAATACAGAGAAGCTAATTCCTCTGAACGAGCGCCAAGCCTGTAGGCCCTCAAAGTGCGACCGCGACCGCGAAGTGCGACCTAAATGGTCATTTAGGTTTATGTATAAAGTTGCGGAATATCACATCAAAATGGCTGACAATGTGTGTTGTTCAGGTCCTCGACGCGATGTTCGAGAAGCGGTCGGAGCCGGGCGAGTACGTGATCAGGCAGGGCGACGACGGCGACAACTTCTACGTGATCGAGAACGGCGTGTTCGACGTGCTCGTCAACGGAGAGGATGGCGTCGAGAAGGTGAGTGTCTCTTAAGACGAAACAGGAGCTGAGACTTAAATATTTTAGGTAAATATACCCGTCTCGCTAACGAAAGCGGCTCCTAAAACTAGTGCGATAAGGACAAGGCGAAAAATCCTGCGTAAAAATCTCAAAAACCGAGGTTTCGTACTCGACTGTTTCCTCCTCCAAAACTTAACCAATCGTAACCAAATTTGGAAATCTAAATGATTATCTGTGTCGGACCGTCTTGCTTTTTTGGTTAATTGATATCAGTTTTGAATACCACTCCTCTCATTGCGGCATAGACAATTGGCCATTTTTCCCATTTTTGAAGGGCTCTAGCGCCTTAAAAAACAAAAATATCAAAAAAAGCAAAACGGTCCGACACAGATATTGACAATATTAATCTGTGTTGAAAAAATCATTGCTCTATCTTCAAAACCCAACGGAGGAAACAGTCGAGTACGTTTGTATGGAGAAATGACCACTCCTGTTGGCTCTTAAGACTGGTCAACACTAATCATTCGTTATTTTGTTGTTATTGTAGAACCCAAGCGGTAAGCGTTTTTTCAACGCGAACCAGTTTTTTCTCTTATAAATCCTCGCCGGCCATGTCGCCGCTATTTATAGCCGCTAGTCGCACTATATGCGATCGAAACTTATGATTCTGCCTGAAAAAATATTATACTTCGTGGTGACGCACCGCTTCGTGTGATCTACGTCTCAGTTTGAGTGTTTTCAACTTTCATGAAGCGACCCTTCGCTATTTGTAACCCACTATTGCTTGGCCTCTTGTGACTCCCTTATTGAAGCTTTGGGAACCACAGAAAGTCTTCATGTTGCAAAGCGCTGGATTACATTAACAATATGAACTGTAAGTTGGAAGCAATCACTACACCACACTAGCCTAGCTAACTTGCCAGTTGGATTCACGTATTTTTTTCGGTATTCGTTGTAACACACATTATATGAACATTGAAGAATCTTTCAAATCACTGATAAAAAACGACAATAATGCGAAAAAATACTACATTTATTGTTAAAACAAACTAAAATATTAAATTTATATTTCTGGTCAGCGTGCTCCGTGGTTGTTCGTAATTACTTCCTTATGGCCCGCTGTGACGTAAAACTCGATAATTGTATGCAAACTTCACTTAAAGTATGTAATCATTATAGATACTAAATACTAATTCTCTTACCCAATTCAGGAAAGTGTGTATAGATAATAAGTTCTGTTTTGATTTTACTAACTTTTTATGTAAGTATGTAGATATGTTTATATCCTGTTCCACCGTAGCTTCGACACCACGTAGAGTACGTAGCGTAGCCGGCATAGATGTATAGGGTGTCTTTACAGAACGGGTGACAAAAAGAGGAAGGATCTGTACGAAAACAATCCGTATTCGGAGAACAGTTTGTTATTCGAATTTAAACTGTTGTGAGACATGCTAACATTGAATAATTTTACGGATTTTTTTTTTTTTGTCTTAAAACAAGTGAGTCTAAACCGTAAAATTATTCAGTTTGTTATTGTTGAATTATTATACTTCTTATAAGATGACCTGTCTAAAAATATTGCACTCGTTTTATTATGTTCCTGCTCTAATTTTAGTGTTTATAACATAGGCCGGTACCGCCACGTCACAGCCGACTGCCAAAGATGTTATCTCTTTTATGGTAGAACAGCCGATTTATTTTTATTGCTCTCTTTGTATGAAACTACTCCCTATCTCGTTATTTATTTCTGACCCGCCAATGTTATGCTAATCAGAAATTCTATATGCAAGCTTCGTTCCATTGCATTCACATATCACGCAGTTAACTACACATGATTATTTCAATACTTTCCGACCTTTACATACACTGTTTAGCCGATGTTTTGAAGCGTTTTTTGCTTTTTCATATGAATTGTTAACCTTTTTAGTGTCAAAGACGTAAAATCCCACGGAAGACAATAACGTCATTTAGGTTCAGCATAATCTATCAACTAAGAGGAATAACTACTATAGGTACATAAAGTTACAATGTATTGTACTTCTATTATTCTCTACTCCTTTTACAATTGAGCCTGTAATGTATATTCTTTTATTTGAAAAGAATATACGTTACAGGCGTTACAGCTTTAATTTCTCTTATCTTATGTTGAAAATATACGTGATCTTCTGTAAAACATTATATTTACATTTGCATCTCTTTTCTATATATATGGCAAAAATAATGACGGAGCCGTACAACGCGATTACATACTTCGAATTGAATTACATACTAGCATCAGACGTGCACTTGTGTTTTACTCTCAAAGGGTTAATAAGTTAAATATAGGATTGGAACTCTAATCTAATGCCCCCGACCCAAGGCAGCCCTCTTTTCTAACATAAGAGCCCTCGCTATTGTTTCGAAGCCCCACACTCGTTTTGGGTCATTGCGCCAGCCCGGATTGTTAGTGTTTTTACCCAATTACGGCAATATAAAAAGTAGGGTTTTGATTTTAGCTGACATTGACATGCTGATTTTAGCTGTATGTAGACATGTATGTATATTAGTGTCACATGTTCTGCTGAGTCAACACTACTGAGTCAATTTTGATAAACAAGGTGTCTTAGTGGCTACTTAATAGGTGAGGAATCCATGGTAGGGTTATAGTTTTTCATACATTTTACTTGTTGGAATGCATCCAAAAATCCGAACTTTCACTCTATACTTTTACTGCATTAAAATTGATCTTGCGATTAAACAATCTTAGTCATTTTGAATAATTTTCTAGATAAGTATATGATCCTTGATGGCTTTACCTTCCGACCTCATTCAAGCAGAAAATGACGATTACATTTCCCACTCCATGATCTGTCCTCGAGGCGTGAACTATGTCTTGCTTCATTTCTCACACGACATGCTATTGCAACTATATACATATATCATACGTTTATAAAATATAAGCATGTACGCTGTTATGACGTTCTTTATCAGCGGTATTATATTTTACTTTCTTATACCATCCCGTTCCTTCATATCGATAAATCATTAAATCTTTGAGTAGAAACTTGCTTGAATCTTGGAAAAAGTCTAGCAAACTTATAGTTGCGGCGTGCAGCCTGGGCAATTTCTGACATACTTGATCAAAGAAAATTTGCACTTCGACTTTGCATTCAAAGAGAAAATTGGAGATAGCACCGAGTAAAGTAAAAAACGCCAGCAAGACCTACCAAAAGAACCAAAGAAAATGTTAATTTTTTTCCCTATCCATATACAAGCATCACTCCGTGGATGTGATTTTATGTTTTTACACCCCATATACTAAAACGACAGTTCGATTGGCGCCACCTGCCAAACGCGCCTGTCGTTTCCCCATAAAAACTGCGGCTGTCAAAAAACGAATCTTTTGTTCGCAGGTTGTGCACACGTACGAAGGCTCGGGGTCGTTCGGCGAACTAGCGCTCATGTACAACATGCCGCGCGCGGCGTCCGTCCGCGCGCAGACCCCCGGCGCGCTCTGGGCCATGGACCGCCACACCTTCCGCCGCATCCTGCTCAAGAGCGCCTTCAAAAAGCGCAAGCTCTACGAGGAGCTGCTCGACAAAGTGCCCATGCTTAAGGCTCTCCAGGTATGTTATGCGTACAGGTCTCTAAACACACACAACTACAGCGTGCCGCATAGACTCCCGATGCCCTCTGGCCCATGGACCGCCGCATCCTGCTCAAGAGCGCCTTCAAAAAGCGCAAGCTCTACGAGGAGCTGCTCGACAAAGTGCCCATGCTTAAGGCTCTCCAGGTATGTTATGCGTACAGGTCTCTAAACACACACAACTACAGCGTGCCGCATAGACTCCCGATGCCCTCTGGCCCATGGACCGCCGCATCCTGCTCAAGAGCGCCTTCAAAAAGCGCAAGCTCTACGAGGAGCTGCTCGACAAAGTGCCCATGCTTAAGGCTCTCCAGGTATGTTATGCGTACAGGTCTCTAAACACACACAACTACAGCGTGCCGCATAGACTCCCGATGCCCTCTGGCCCATGGACCGCCGCATCCTGCTCAAGAGCGCCTTCAAAAAGCGCAAGCTCTACGAGGAGCTGCTCGACAAAGTGCCCATGCTTAAGGCTCTCCAGGTATGTTATGCGTACAGGTCTCTAAACACACACAACTACAGCGTGCCGCATAGACTCCCGATGCCCTCTGGCCCATGGACCGCCGCATCCTGCTCAAGAGCGCCTTCAAAAAGCGCAAGCTCTATGAGGAGCTGCTCGACAAAGTGCCCATGCTTAAGGCTCTCCAGGTATGTTATGCGTACAGGTCTCTAAACACACACAACTACAGCGTGCCGCATAGACTCCCGATGCCCTCTGGCCCATGGACCGCCGCATCCTGCTCAAGAGCGCCTTCAAAAAGCGCAAGCTCTACGAGGAGCTGCTAGACAAAGTGCCCATGCTTAAGGCTCTCCAGGTATGTTATGCGTACAGGTCTCTAAACACACACAACTACAGCGTGCCGCATAGACTCCCGATGCCCTCTGGCCCATGGACCGCCGCATCCTACTCAAGAGCGCCTTCAAAAAGCGCAAACTCTACGAGGAGCTGCTCGACAAAGTGCCCATGCTTAAGGCTCTCCAGGTATGTTATGCGTACAGGTCTCTAAACACACACAACTACAGCGTGCCGCATAGACTCCCGATGCCCTCTGGCCCATGGACCGCCGCATCCTGCTCAAGAGCGCCTTCAAAAAGCGCAAGCTCTACGAGGAGCTGCTCGACAAAGTGCCCGTGCTTAAGGCTCTCCAGGTATGTTCTCTACAGGTCTCTAAACCGATCTATTGTACAGCGTGTCGCATAGACTCCCGACGCCCTTTGGCATGGATCGCCGCATCAAAAAGCGCTAAGTTAATTATGATAGCAGCACGTGGGAATGTGTTTAAAACCGATAGTATAACTGGGTTACGGTAATGTATTGTTTTAAAATGCATGAATTCCATGTGCACCTGTTTGAAAATTCTAAACGACTGTCGAGGCAGTTTACAAAGGTTTAACTTGATACTTAAAGGTAAAACTTTATCGTTTCTTAAAGAAATATAGCATAACGTTAGCATTGTTGAATGTTTTAGAAGTCTTACTGCCTTGTTTTTTTTACATATATTTATCACTAGGTTTTTATTAACTCGATATTTACAAAGGTGTGTTCCTGTTCAATTGGCTAAATACGTAATGATATCTTTCACATCTTCTTTAATTTTTTTTATAAAAGAGCGCGTAATAAAACCTTCCAATAATATAAATTGGCAAGCATTTAACTAATTCGCAGAAGTATTTAGCGACTAATAAACGTCCATATATAAAATACCGCCAATACAATTACGTATCTATAAACGGCATAATTGATCGGGCCGCGTTGCGGACTGGCGCGGCTATCGTGTTTCAAAGGATCGCTTCAGAACAGCTTCTTGCTATTGCGACGCCACTTTAAATTACACCTTAAGTTATTACCGATAAGGTATACTTTAAAACAATCTTTAATTAAACTTGAGATGTTCCTAAAAGAAATGGTTCAAGTGCAACCGCGCCGCTTGCCCCAAGGAAATTATATTGTTTTTGTATCATTGACATAATCTACTACGGATAATCAGCGAACGCTGCGACTGTGACGTCGCACGATTGTGCCGTGACATGATAAATGCGAGTACTGATAAGAAAAAACGTCAATTTCTTATTCATCTTTGTGTTTTCCAGTTGAATTTTCAGCGAATGATTCTTCAGTTTACGCCGGTTTGTTCAAGTTACTAAATTCGTGTGGAACTGGTGAAAGTTTTTGAGGAAGTGACTGCCCTATTACCTTCTAACGTATATCATTGGCCGAGATCCTGTCATTGGTTCCAATGAGACACCAATTTCTTAGAACCATTCCAATGTCTTAGAACCATTTCGACAACAAAACTTTCGATTAAATAAACCGCACTCAAATCCGTTGGGATATACCATTGAGGTATATATGTCACCGTAAAATTGTAAACACTCGTCATATTATAATCTCGCTAGTTACATTATAAACTGACGGTAGGGAGATTATAATCTAACCTAACCTAACCTACGTTAGATTATAAACTAACGGGTTCACAATCTTACGGTGTCATATACAAGAGACGACATCTCGAACAAAATGTTTCCGCACCTCAGAGAAGTGCATGCATGCATGCGAAGCCGAAACTTGTTAATAAAGACGCCACGAGTATTTTTTGACTCAGTTAAACAACGTTGCATACAATACTTTTTCTACGACCAAACATTTACTTTGAAAACTAAATAATAGTAAATCAACAGTTATTCCATTGCTTACCGGGTTAAAAAAACTCAAGGCAATATTTGTTCGCCAAATCTATTTGCAAGAAGAGAGCAAAATTTCACTTGGTCTGCTTTGTAGTGTGCATGACTTGCAACAACTAGAGCGTTAACATTTTCCCGGTTCTACAACTAAGATGAAATTTTTTTCACCAAATTCTAACAAAGGTCTCATATATCTATTTTTAACTTTCTGCGAAAACGCTCTATTTTACTCAAAGGAATGTAATGTCATATTATTAATGGCGTCGTAAATCTAGGAGTTTAGATGTACGTGCTTAATGGCTGAATTTACTCCGCAATAGCCGTAGAAAATCTAGCAGATGTGAAATAGGATAAACAAGAGTGATATTCGTCGCGTTCACAATTTGCTTTGGAAAATATAAATATAACTTGAAATAAAATAAAATAATAAAGTAAGATATTTACAATACATATATTTGATGCATACGTTTATTGTTGTTATTAACAATATGCGGTTTGTACGCTAGATAATAAATCGGCAATCCGTGTGTTGCTCGTCTGGAATAGCCATAAGAGTGTGTCATGTATTTTGAGCGCTTCATTGTTCAAAATATTATTGCAGGCGACTTTAATATAACCAACACCAGGTGTGTCCGGGAACCAAGGTTCCATTTTCAGTTCTATGCGTATCGTTTTACGCCGTATTTGTACACGTCACTTGAGATTAAGAAGGTTAGTGGGTTTTTACAGAAATTGTGACAGTGATTACAAGAGCCCGTACCACGAGTCACTGACAGTATCAAAACTGGCATATACGCTATCGAGAACGTAATTTACTTTCTATACATCTCGTTTGCACTAATATGCGAGTACGAGCGAGATGTATAGAAAGTAAATTACGTTCTCGACGGCGTTTATGTCAGTGCCAAACCGATGGTAGCCGTATAGGAGTAAGAATTAATACATGATCCATAAAGTAAAGAGCGGTAAAACCCTATCCCAATGTTCTAACTAAAACTAACTCGAATATCTTCTTTTAGGTTTAACTATGATTTAAGGCCGAGCCACACCGGCTGCGTGTGCAGCACACTGCGTGGCGTGCGCTGCGTGACGTGCGCAGCACCCCTGTCACACCGGGTGACGCGCACGTCACGCAGCGCACGCCACGCAGTGTGCTGCACACGCCACGCAGGTGCACGCTGCAGCTCAGTCATGCGTGCAGTAAAATAAAATACTCCTGCGACAGTACCTACATCATGTGACTCCCGTTGCAAATGGAAGCAGCTCACCTAATGCCGCCATTGCAATTATTACACATATAACATGCCTGGTTAATACCTAACATCGATTTGTTCCCACAGGCCAAATTATTTATATAAGACGTATTTTTTTGTAATCTTTACACAAAGATTACAAAAAAATACGTCTTATATAAATCATCAACATTGTCATCGTGAATTCAGTGGAATTCATATTAAAAACCAGCACGCGCACCGACCGAGTTGTAAATAAATACAAGCGAGCTGCGCGTGTACACGCACAGCACCTATGCAGCACCGAGCTGTGCGTGTCCGAACCTGCTCGGTTCGCCCTCTCATAGGGATCGCAGTTAAACACAACGTCATCACTGCACGCAACGAAGCGACGTTGCCGCTCCGCTGCGTGGACGCGTGCACGCAGTACGCAGCCGGTTTGTCTCGTCGGAGCTGCGTTGCGTGCAAGTCACGCGTACGCGCACGTCACGCACACGTCACGCAAGCGGTGTGTCCTCTCTTATGTGTTTTCGTATTCTACAACGCAGCGGGACGCGTACGTATACGTGCACGTCACGCACACGCATCCGGTGTGGCTTGGCCTTTAAATGACGCAATTCCAAGCCAAAAAGTTTCATAAATGACAAAAAAGTAAGACAAAACTGTAATGAACATTGTAGATACTCCCATAGTTGGATGGTTTTAATAAACCTTATACAACGCTCGATTTCAACCAGCTGGTTACTTCGAATAGAAATTAGGGCATGAACGCATAAAGAATACATAAACTTAAAAGTAAGCAAACATAGCTTCGCCCCTCGTACCACTAGCTGCACGGCCGGGATATTTGTATTATTTTTATTGTGACCGCAGTTATTAATTATTTACAAGGCGATGACCCGAGTACGCGCCCCAAGTACGACTCATGTAATTTCAGGCTTTTATGTAAATTCATTTGTTCGTGTCGGTCATGTGGTTAGGTAAACATTTTGTAGTCAAAATCGAACAAAATATCTCTTCTACTAAATGACTACTGCAATCTTACGGTACCGTAGAGCTGCGCCATGTTGCATAGCAAACTATAACTAATATTACAAGCGGAACTCCTTTTCTAATTTCACTAATTAAAAAGCGGCCAAGTGCGAGTCGGACTCGCCCATGAAGGGTTCCGTATTTACGCGATTTATGACGTATAAAAAAAAACTACTTACTAGATTTCGTTCAAACCAATTTTCGGTGGAAGTTTACATGGTAATGTACATCATATATTTTTTTTAGTATTATCATTCTCTTATTTTAGAAGTTACAGGGGGGGGACACACATTTTACCACTTTGGAAGTGTCTCTCGCGCAAACTATTCAGTTTAGAAAAAAATGATATTAGAAACCTCAATATCATTTTTGAAGACCTATCCATAGATACCCCACACGTATGGGTTTGATGAAAAAAAAATTTTTGAGTTTCAGTTCGAAGTAAGGGGAACCCCAAAAATTTATTGTTTTTTTTTTCTATTTTTGTGTGAAAATCTTAATGCGGTTCACAGAATACATCTACTTACCAAGTTTCAACAGTATAGTTCTTATAGTTTCGGAGAAAAGTGGCTGTGACATACGGACGGACAGACAGACGGACAGACAGACAGACAGACAGACATGACGAATCTATAAGGGTTCCGTTTTTTGCCATTTGGCTACGGAACCCTAAAAAGGAATTCCGCTTGTAATATTAGTTGTAGTTTGTTATGCAACATGGCCCTGGTCTGATGATGAGACGGCGGGTGGTAGGTACAGTTTGTTCTTACAGTATAGTTGTATACAACATACAACTAACATTATAATAAAAAAACGTGACTTCATTGAGTTAGCGTTCACACGTTACAATCGCCTCGATCGCCTGGCTAAAACTATTTTGGGTTATAATCTGAAATAGTTTATGTTAACAAGTGTCCTACCCCTATTACATAGGTATATCGAAATAATTAAAGTCATCGTAAGGGCCACGAAAGTTACCGGCGGGCGGGCCGTATTAATTTCTTCAACCGCTACTAGAACTTCAGCCATAAACGTAAAGGAGATTAGTTTAAACCGGGGCACGAGCTTCGCGCGAGACTGGACTACAAAAAAACCATTCATGTATGAAGATTTCCTCCGAGGGGTGGTTACCCTACTCCAACTATTAACCTTAGGCTTAGTCCACACGGCACGTTTTTAAGGGTAAATTATTTATACCTATCATTGTTTATTAGGTTTATACATTGTTCTTTTACTAATACACGTAGAGAGCTAAATAAGTTTATCGTATATTGTAAAAGTTTTGATATAAATACAAGACCGTTTGTTAAAGTCCTACTGCAAATGCTCCTTGTTTTTACGAAACGAAACAGTCGTGCATTATGGAGGAGGAAACATTAGAAAACGGAACTTCGTAATCAAAAGTTTATGTATGAATGAATTACTTGCTCAAGTTAACCTATAAATCTTTTTAAAAATCTTTACAGCGTTTGTAACAAATATTTCTATAGTCGCGTTGTTTGGTTATGTTCTTATGTTTATGAGGTACCTACCTCTAAAGTGACCACACTCGAAAAAACTTTAGTTTTTACTTTGCCGTGTGAAGCTTTAGCAAACAAACGCTAATGGGCTTTTGTAACAAGGTTTACTTTAGTCGCTACGTTTGGTTATGTTTATGAGGTTTCTTTAAATGCAAATGTGACGCGCGTTAGTCGCCGTGGACGTGGGGCCTAAATTAAACTCGGCGAACTGTACCCTACCTACTTCGTCAGACGGATAATAGAATAGAATGGTACTTCCATGTGAAGCCAGCCTTATCAAACCACCGCTGAACGGGAATGAGCGTATCTAACAAGGTTTACTTTAGTCGCTACGTGAGGTTATATTTATGAGACATCTTTAAATACAAGTTTAAATTACACTCAACGAACTAGGTACGCTCCCTACTTCGCCAGACTCATAGAAAAGGCACTGCCGTGTGAAACCTGCCTTATTAAACTAATGCTAAAAATGGGCGTTTGTAACAAGGTTTACTTTAGTCCTACGGGTGGTTATGTTTATGCGGTATCTTTTAAACTGACTTTGACCCAAATCTTCAATTAGCTAATTTGCATGCATGTAGTTTAGTCTTGACACGTTTGTGGTTTTCACTACTTTTTACTAATTAAGGTTGTTTCCTATCTATCTAATACCTTTAAACGAGCAATTCTTGTTTATTTATATATATATATATTTCGGGGATCTCGGAAACGGCTCTAACGATTTCGATGAAATTTACTATATGGGGGTTTTCGGGGGCGAGAAATCGATCTAGCTAGGTCTTATCTCTGGGAAAACGCGCATTTTCGAGTTTTTATATGTTTTCCGAGCGAAGCTCGGTCACCCAGATATTACATACTTAAATGAAATGGTTTCACAGCGATCATGACATAATTTTTACGGAAATATACTAAAAAAACAAAATCAACCAAATTTTTATGTAACAGTAAAATTTTATTGGTTAGTACTGTACCCTATTCTACTAATTCGAATTCTTGTCCCAAATAGATGCCCATCACGGCTGGAAAACCTATAACAATATCATGTGATAGTAGATTACGAAAGCGCGGATTAAATATGTCATAAGACACTCCATAAAAGAGTGTGTTCATTAATCATTGATATAACATTACACAAGACATTTCGGGTTGACCGATGTTTATCACGTCACTCCGTTATCACTTGATTCTGATTTACACTAAGATTATTTCATTGATAAGAAGAACTGTTACCACGTTTTTAATGTGACCGATCTGAGGTGCTTGAATATTTAGATTTTTTTTTTTAAATCAACTGCCTACTGGATTTTTTGTGACCAACTCTATGTCAAATATTTTGAATTAAGTTATGTCCCAATAACCTTTGAATTGCTAAATTATAAATATTTATGAGAATCATGTCCATTTCGCCGGCTCGAAATCGAACCCCGATTCGTAATAAGCACTGACAGTACAGAAGTAGGTCACTAGGCACGGTGGCACAGTGAAAATATTCAACATTTATGAAGGTGATCAATACCCCCTTACGGCGGTTCACGTACAATCAGCAAAGCTATAGTTTGTCAAAGGACTGTCTCATTTCAAACATAGACAGAGAGAATCATACTATCTTTGTCTTAAACTAGTACTAGCATTCAAAAGAAAAGGAGGAGTATAGTTTTTTTTGTTCATATTTACTGTCAATTTGGTTTGACCAACTATATAAGCTTATCACCCCGTCATATTAATATGTATGCAGGGATGCTAAGCCAATAGTTTGGCTTAGGTACTGTACTGTGGCGATTTTAGTAACAATGGTTCGATTTGTTCCGTTTGGTCTAATGATGTAATTAGTGTATTTATTACGCGTAAGTAATGTGCATTTGTTGCAGCACTAACTAAAAATGTGTACCTACGTAATTTATGTTTTTGTACGGCTGGATAATAAATGAACCATGTTCTCCAAGCATAAAGGCAATCATAAGTTAAACATGAACTTTCAAAAATAAATTGCAATTTTCTGTTAGTTATAAGTTTTAGTACAAAATTTTGAGGGCAGACCCTTGCGGACGACCCTTTAACTGACCCTCAATGTACCTACTAACAGCAAAATCTTAAAGCACCTTTGTAACAGATAAGAAATAAGACCCTTAAAAAAGTAGCTCTGAAAAGATACAAGAATTGCAATTTTCAAACCTAAGTATGTATGTATATATGCGCACCCTGAACCTCATAGCCTCGCATATAGACCTATTTTCATGTACGACGAGTGAATTCACTAAAGTAGCTTTAATAACTCTTTGTTATATTGAATAGGTAAAAATATGATTTGTTAGATATAGGTACTTGTGTATTTGTATGTAATATTTTGCTACATTATCGCATTGGGTGCAACCTGTAATGATAATTGTATGTGTGTAAATAAATAAAATAAAATAAAATGTATTTGATAAAACGCTTCTGATAAAAATTAACGGACCAAAACTCACTTTGACCGTATACGCCCCAGCGGTAACCCTAACTTCTATAGTTAATACGGTCGCTTTTTCTGCAGCTAAGTGTACAGCATTATAAAACAAAGTCGCTTCCCGCTGTCTGTCCCTATGTATGCTTCGATCTTTAAAACTACGCAACGAATTTTGATGCGGTTTTTTTTTAATATATAGAGTGATGCAAGAGGAAGGTTTATGTATAATTAGTTATAGTTAACCCGTGCGAAGCCGGGGCGGGTCGCTTGTGTATTATAATTGTGATTTGTTTCCACAGCCGTACGAGCGCGCCAACCTGGCCGACGCGCTGCTCCCGCGCACGCTGATCGACGGCGAGATGATCATCCGGCAGGGCGACACCGCCGACGGCATGTACTTCGTGGAGGACGGCTCCGTCAGCATCCGCATCGCGCGCGACGACGGCAACGAGCACGAGATCAAGCGCCTCGGTCAGTCTCACTCTAACACTAGTTGCTAGCTGACAAAGGCTGGCGGCCTTCCGTCCTGCCGACGGCATGTACTTCGTGGAGGACGGCTCCGTCAGCATCCGCATCGCGCGCGACGACGGCAACGAGCACGAGATCAAGCGCCTCGGTCTGTCTCACTCTAACACTAGTTGCTAGCTGACAAAGGCTGGCAGCCTTCCGTCCTGCCAACGGCATCTACATCGTGGAGGACTAACTATGCAAATTCGACAAATGCCTAAGCCTATTATTAAGTAGTATTTCTTAGTATTAAATAGTTATTATTTCAAACCATTGGCATCCAGCATGCATGATTTTATTTGACTATGCTCGGTCATACTTAAACTTTAAAAAAAACGAAGTTGCAAATACGTTTCTCTATTCTACTTTCGTTCCAGTAGCTATTAAAACAATTTTTATGCATAATGTTTGTATTGACGTCATTAAATACGTACCGACATTAATTACAGCTGAAAATATCAACAGGAAAATATTGTAAAATAAAACTTCCATCAATAAAATTTACTCGATAAAATAGGTACTGCAAATCCTTATTACAATAATAATTATAAAAACCAGTTGACCTTATGTAATATAACTTATGAACTTACATTCCGTTACCTAGTGAAATCATCATACATCATGATATAGTGAAAGCAAGTGATCCCGGGCCGTACATGACCAATAACAACTAGTTATGCGGACAGGAAATTCCATTAGTTCTGGTCACAGGAAGACGTTATAATTTCTACACGCGGCAATAGTGAAATAAAGCTTCACAGCACTGGGTTATGTCTAGCCCTCCCTTTAGGTCATAGGTCATGCGTTTATGGAGACCGCGAGGCCACCAGTCATAAGCGCTCTTTCGTTTATAAAATTACATTTGCGATTTGCGCCACTCGGTCGCATCCTACACCAATTTGTACTACAGCAACCAACAACCACCTACCCTATTTTTTCTATTGTACTCGTATTGTTAAAGTGGACGCAACTGAAATGAGCGGTCGCGCTCTCATACTAAATTATTGGAGCGGCAATATTTGGAGCCTCAAATGATTATTTTGTTATAAACGTTGCTCTTAGGTTTAAACACCAGCGAATCAAGGGATTGTGTGTCTTAAGTATTAGGCCTGTGCCCGTACGCATGCCGTGTGCGAAGACGTGATCCATATAAGAGACGGCACACCGCTTGCGTGGCGTGTGCGTGCACGGCTCCAATATTTCTTCGCACGTGCACGTCTATGCACACGCATCCAGTGTGCTCTGGCCTTTAACTAATCATACGCAGCCTCTTCTCCCGATTTATCGCATATAAACAGTGTTGTCATATGTACGATGTGTTTGTATGCAGGCAAAGGTGGTTACTTCGGCGAGTTGGCGCTGGTGACTCACAAGCCGCGCGCCGCCTCCGCGTACGCCGTCGGGCCCGTCAAGCTTGCATGTGAGTATTCCTATCGTTTTTAGGGTTCCGTACCCAAAGGGTAAAAACGGGACCCTATTACTAAGACTCCGCTGTCCGTCCGTCCGTCCGTCCGTCTGTCACCAGGCTGTATCTCACGAACCGTAATAGCTAGACAGTTGAAATTTTCACAGATGATGTATTTCTGTTGCCGCTATAACAACAAATACTAAAAACAGAATAAAATAAAGATTTAAGTGGGGCTCCCATACAACAAACGTGATTTTTGACCGAAGTTAAGCAACGTCGGGCGAGGTCAGTACTTGGATGGGTGACCGTTTTTTTGCTTGTTTTTTGTTGATGGTGCGGAACCCTCCGTGCGCGAGTCCGACTCGCACTTGGCCGGTTTTTTTGGAAATATGAGCCATATGGAACATTTTTCAGCTAAAATCACAAACTCCATTTCAAGAATATTACGGGCTAGCTACATTAATGCCAACAAAACCAGCCAATAATAACAAATCTCCTCGACTTCTTTCGGAGGCGATAACGGGTTTACGGGTTTAAGCGACGCATTATACGCAGATAAAAATAGTGTATGGATATCACAGATGGAACTGTTACAATTTGGCTAATCAAAAAGCAGGACAGGTGATCAGAGCAAACGGTCCGAAAGAGAGCATCAAACCAGAGGGCTGTGTCTCACTTACACTAGTTAACATATTATTGCTTTCTGTCACGTTGGGATTGTTGTCGATGTAAGACGTAAATTCCGTAATCAAAACAAGATGCAGTACCTACTCTCTTTCTCCGTCGTGGAAATGAGAATTCGCAATTTAAAAAGACACTTACGGATGCCTTTATAGATTTGTAAAAACCAGTTATTGATGATGATTGCCTTAATTAAAAAAGGATGGTACTATTACTGGTGTCCATTAATTGCTCTCGTCGTGGTCATTTACATTACAACAATAACTACAGGGCGTTCTGAGAATCAGTAGATCAGAAACTAAAGGGGCCCACTGATTAACAGTCCGCCGGACGATATCGGTCAGTTATAACAAAAAGTTGACAGCTCCGAACAACTGACAGGCCGATTCCGTCCGGCGGACTGCTAATCAGTGGGCCCCTTTAAACAATGTTGGATAATTTATTTAGCTCCGTATTTTCTTTCAATAGAAGCACAGAATAAATAATAGTACTAGATACAGAAGATTCACTCTTTAACAAAACGCGTCTGTTACGATTAGGACAGATATGACCGCTAGGTGGCGCAAGCGCCACGCGCGGCTTATGGCTAGCCACCAAAATTGGTGTGGGACGGATGTACTTTTAGGTACTTGTTGCGACGCGACGATATCGCGGATTGAGCCACGCCTGATAGAAGTGCCATGCTGAGTGCGGAGCGGAGTGCGGTTCCGCATCGGTAAAGACCGCCTTAGTCATAACTTAATTTTCTGTACATCTCTGTACTGTACATTTCTGGCTTTCAGTACATCGAAACGGAAACAAAAAATAGTAACGATTAACTATTTAACTTGTTTTACTTTGCTTTTATTTTAGTTTTAAGTTTTGATATGGGTGTACTATCTACTGTACGTGATGCCTGAAAATAAAACTTTATTTATTTTATTATTTTAATTAATCCACGTCAATGCACTTGTCCCTAAACGCAACTATTATACCAGTCCACTGCCGCAGAGGGACTGTTGAACTCCGGTTTGACAGCTGTCAATTACCGTCATTTGGCCGCTGTCCGAGATGATTGCCGGGCCGGGGGCGGACGCGCTGCGACCGAGTAATTGGCCGGCAAATGACGACGACGCGTCTGAATGAAATACGGCTTACCTTGCGAGCTGTTTACCGACGAATTATAGTACACTCCGCGGGGCTAATTCTGTCGGTAAAGATACTAAAATAGATCGCGATTTATCTAAGTACGGTCAGTTATATATATCGTTATCGTATAGGGCGAAAGAAGTCCATTGGACATAAACGTCAGTAAAGGATGTCCACAATGACCTGTCGTACGCTGCCTTCACTCACAGCTTGCCTGTGATCTTCATTGGTCCAACTTGTTGGAAACCTCTATTTGGCAATCGCCTCTGAAGAACCTTTTTGTCCTAGCAGCCATCAGTTCTACGAGTAATGTCAGTTAAATCGGATTCGCATGTTTTCCCCAAATTTCTAATTTTCTGTCTAAAGACTAACTCCGAGTGTAGCTCGTTCGTAACCTTAAATTCTCATATGTACTAAATAAGGTGCTAATGTATTTATGTTACTGAGCATCTACTATAAGTGGGTTTAAGGCTTCGTCACACAGGCGCGTTTTCCGGGCGCGGCGTCAGCGCGGCGTGAGCGTTTTATATGTAAAAGTGGCGCGTCCCGCTCACGTCCCGCTCGGAAAACGCGCCTGTCTGATGAAGCCTTTAGGGATATTTATATACCCGATTCGGTTTATATGATCTCTAGTGTACTTAGTCTAAGAATGGAATCTGAAGTATGCAAGGAATGAGCGATAGGCGCACCCAACGCGCTCGTGCCAACCGTCCCGACCTATTTGATTTAATGCTATAAAATGATCCTACGTCTTTGCCGCATATTCTGTTTGATCTTTGATTGACTACTCTTCTAGAAACAGTTGTGATGCTTCAATATAGCTAGAATATATTTTAACACATTCATTGCCACCCAGCAAAACAAGACATCCGCGCCAGGACACAAAAATTTCGTCATATAAAGCTGTAGTACCATTATCTCGACTATCGGGACGTCCGGAATCGAAATCTTAAAAAATACCCAATAGTCGGGTTTTCGGCACTGAATGTGTTAAATTTGTAAAGCCTATATTGATAGTACGACTTTTTGGGGCGTATCATTAAATCAGCAGGCGTGTGATATAGTGATCAACTCTTATGCGCGGAACCAGAAAGACATCTGTTGTATTTTATTATGTCATGCGCGGTAACTACCATATTCGTGTAATTTCAAGGCCCCGCCGAATAAGTATATTGACTCTCTGCGGTGCACACTTTCGTCTTATCTGCACTTGAAACATTTCTAAATAATGTTGTCAATGAATATCAGTGGTGTTAAACATTGATATAGTATAAAGAACTGGATACCCAATCAGCCGCCAAAAATGGCCCCACAAAAGTGATGTCAAAACAGATCATGCATTACTTTTTCGTTTAGTCTTGTTTGAAACGCTCAAATGTGAAGTTGTCAACAATTACGAAATGTGCCGTTAAAATATGTAAAAATAACAATGATAAAGCAAGGAAAAAGGATGGAATGTATTTCTTTCGGTTAGTTCTTTGGATAGCATTACATAATTTATGTAATCTGGTGGTAATTTTATGGTTTTGAATAAATTAATTTGTTAGTACCAAAGAAGGGATGTCAAGGAACAAAATTCTAATGAGTCGATGTGAGGTCAATATTTTTTTTTTTTTTTTATATGGAATTCATAAGAAATAATATTATGTTTAAATTGAAGATTTCCAAGAAAACCTATGCGACGTGCAAAGTGGACTGCTATTTAATTATAGCAAGAGATAGGGGTGATGCAGTTTTAAACAAGGCAAAACGGCACTTGTGTGTTCGGCCCATTTCCCTGTTTCCGACATATACACCACCAATAAGGGCTTATATCGACTAACTGTAAATGCTAAACCTGTCGGAACACAGTGACAACCACAGGATTTTTTTTATAAAGTATAGATAGACTTTATAAAAAAAAATCCAATCAGTATCTAAATTTCCCCGTGCACCCGTGCTATGAGTAAATGTAGATCTTAAATACACAGTAATTTAATAAGTAGAATTTATTTCAAGGAAATTAGTATTTAAAGACGTATACTTACGAATTAAAAATTAGTTTGTTTGAATTTGAACCACGAATTAATTTTATTTGAGCTCCCGATTAAATTAAATTTGTTTTATTTATTACTTCAATTGGTTTTCCTGTACAGTAATACATATTAAAGTGTACCAAAGTGACTCCATTCGTTCATTATTCTCGTTTGACGTTGTTTGACGTAAATACGTTACGTTTAGTGCCATCGGACTAAAATTTTTAACAGTGTTGGTACTTATGTTTGCAAATTTGACACTTAATGCTTACGAGATTAAGCTCTTTTCTGTACGAAACATTTATCTTGACTCAAAATTTACGTAAGCGTTTTTATCATCAATGCAAATGGTGCGAAACGTCATTGGGATCCACATTTCTTGACGTTTTTGTTCTGCTTTGTGTGTCTATTTCTTTTATATTAAGTCAGTGGTGTTAAAGTTAAATCACTGGTTACAAAAATACCCTTTTAACACATTCAGTGCCGAAAATCCGACTTGTATCAGGTATTTTATGATTTCGTTCCCAGGCCGGACGACCCGATACTCCCGATAATCGGGATTGTGGTATTACAGCTTTATATGACGAAATTTTTGTGGCCTGGCGCGGATGTCTTGTTCGGCTGGGTGGAAATGAATGTGTTAAAAAAATACAGGGTGCTTCCTGTAACAGGAGCAATAAATTAAACCAAAGGCTGTACTCCTCAAACTGACCAACATTTGTTCAGCAACTTTTAAAAATTATGAATCCTTTAGTCTTCCTCTTTTTCATACAGAATAAATATTGCCTTCAATGTACGCTGACATCAGTGTGTTTGACGTTGCTTGTCACGCTTTAAACATAACAAAATTTGCAATACATTGCGTCTTCGAATAAACTTTAAAGTGTAATAAAAATCAAAACATGAGTTATATTCGAAAGTTGCTGAACAAATGTTGGTCAGTTTGAGGAGTACAGCCTACAGTTTAATTGATTGCTCCTGTTACAGGAAGCGCCCTGTATATTACAATAAATGTGTTGTGTGTTCCAGTCCTGGACGTGGAGACGTTCGAGCGGCTGCTGGGCCCGTGCATGGAGATCATGAAGCGCAACATCGACGACTATGAGGAGCAGCTCGTGAAGCTGTTTGGCGACAAGTCCAACCTGACCGACGTGCGATGAACGCGCCAAGACGCCCCTTCCAAACCGAACACACCGTAATCTTGCATCCCTTACCCTCTACCCCCCTCGAGATCACGCTGTCCCTGTCCCCCGTCCCTGCTTGACGCAGGCTCAGGTCCGGTACCGAGACGGGCTCCTTCCATTGGTCGTTAATGTTTTATATTTGTAAGCCTTTCCCTTTCCGCGTTCGTTAGGAAGACAGCGTGATCTCGATTTTTGGAAAGTCCGTTTTGCGCTCATCGAGCTCGCTTGACGCTTGTGTAATAATTTATATTTTCGCTTAACCGCTACTAATGTTCGTTGGGACGAGGTACAAAATTTGATAGAAGAATATACTTTGATTTGTAAACAAATCGGTGCCATGTTAATTGAGTCATTTGATAATGTGTCGCGGTATAGATTACGGAAGGGGAGACGACGAACGGACGAGCGCTCAACGATATTGCATTGATACAAAAATACGCTTATTTTAGATAGAGAACTGCCTTAGTAGCTATGTAAATTTAAGGAACAGTCGCTAGCGACACGACCAGGGGGCCGATTTTTGAATTTCGATCGCTCGATTTCGGCACTCGAAAATCGGTGGAAAACGGCGAAATGCTGATTTTTGAAATACGAGCGGTAGAAATTGGGAATCTATTGGTATTGACCACTCGTTTTCCATTCTATTAGTAGAATTTACATGCCTAGTAGTGGAGATATTACTGAAAGAAATACACGAAATCGAGCGGTCGAATTTCAAAAATCGGCCCCCAGGGCGGTCGCGAGAAACACGCTGGCGAAGGATACTGTCGAGTCAAATGTTCCAGTGAACTGATTTTAATCAGCAATATCATCAAACTAACTTATAATGACCAAAATTCGTTTTAAGACTATTTCAAGCATTGCTCACGTTATGTGCCATAAAATTTATGTGACCTTTGGTATTGGGTTAGAATTAAAAATGTAACTAGGTTAACGTAGAGTTTGTCAGTGTGTTTCGACGACCGCCGAATAGCAAAGAAATCAGACTGTGACGGGGACAAGGCAATAGTGTAATATTGTATCGATATATTGGACGGATTGACGTTATAGCAATGCAATACTTTTCGGCGCTCGATCGTGTCTCAACTAAAGTTGCGATTTTTTCTACAGCTGTCGCCGTTTTCTATTAATATTTAAGATATTTTCACTGACACGGGCTTTTCTGGATAGAGTATACCTGTAGGTACAGTTACTAGTTTAATTTTACTCGTGATTAGATCAAATCTACTCACATACTATATTTATTTATGTTATCTCTGTTAATGTATTCTACTACTTTTGTGTAGTGTATGTATATTGAGAACGTATATCGCGTGGTTCGGATATTGAATGCCAAATTAAAGTAGCGACATATTTGTAAGTGTTACTGGAAATGCGAATTTAAGAGTATCACTTGGGCTATTCAATATTGTAAGTGAGAGGTCACTGGACCCGTAGCGATCGGGAAATCGTGGTAATCGTATCAGAACTATATTTTATTTTACAAAGATGAACATATATTATTTGTAAAAAGATCGTTTAGGGAGAGAATTATTTTTGTTTCGGTGTTGAGGTTTTTTGTAGTAGTGAGTTCCTATTGTTTTGTTTTGCTCATTAACATTTTACGTGAAAGATCTGAGGTATGTCAACTGGACCGAGACTCGGTTGGTGACGCAGGAAAAGGCAGATGTCGCCTTGCGAATAAGGAATATATTGATGTATCAAGACTAACACTGAACACGACCACGTGTCGTGCGCGGCACGGTAACCCTCAGGTAAAACTTTCCAGTATTATAAATTAAAATTAGAAAATTGTACAACCTTATTTCTAAATCCAGCCAAAGTAGTGGAATGCGTAAAGATCATCATGTGTGTAGCACTAAATTTTAATAATTAAGTCTATGTTTACGTAGCTGTTAGTTTCGTCACTTATTATTGTAATTAAATATCGTTAGACTAGGTGAATGAGCATAGACGTTAAATCCTGAGGGGTGAGGATGTGCCGGTTTGATGCCATGTGCTATTTGTACAAATTTATTTCTGCTGCCATAGAAGATTGATTATATTGTTTTATTTAATTGAAGAATTTACTAATGAATTATAATGTTAATAATTTTATTTTGATTGTTAGATAATCATATTAGCTATTTTCAGAGCTTTTATAAGAAATTTGTCAATAAGATTTTTCAAATTGCGTCTCTGTCCTGTGCTTTTAGCTTTCGTTAACTGGTCTGTCATCATTTGACGTTTGTTTCGATATAGCTGAATACATTCCCATGTTGCTGTTTGACATAGTATGATTATAATGCATATATATTTTATTTAGTTTTTATTGTTACAATTTTATTTTATTTGCTCACCATTGAAGAGGGCAAAATTCTCACTTCAAGTGCCTATTTTCATACAAACATCAATCAGGAAACAACAAGCCTTTCTCACTAACAACTAAATGTTAATCTCGTGTTTTGACTTCTTAAACTGCCTTTTTCTATGTGAAATGTGTTGTGAGATATGTGTATTTGGTGCCATCAGATATAACTACTGACCAATTCTTTTAATAAGTACAATAATCCAATTTGTACCCTCGTTTTCATACTGAGATCTTCATCAATAGACATGACAAATTATATATACATGGTTGTATTAACACATTGCATAAAATACCTTTTATATGACAGTTTGATTGTACGTAGCTCCGGAGTATTAAAAGTTTCGGTCTCTAGTAGCTCCAATGGATGGTGCGCGTGCGCGTGTGTGAGTGTGACGTCACTGAGTTCCCTTCTGTGGTACATTATGATGTTTGATATCCCCTTGTATAACGTTGTGTTTGTTACCTGTACAGGTGGGCGTTGCGTCACGACATGTGTCTGTGTGTCCCCGGTGTATCAGACCCAGTAGCTGTTAATTAATAGTATTGTGCAATAACTAATTACTGTCATTTATCTATGTCGTTTTACATCAATATCATGTGTTAAATTTTATGTCAGTGTGGAATTTATTTATAGATTTTAATAAATCATAGTATACTTAAGATATAAATCTTTCTCTTTAATTATACTGATGTCTAAAACGTGCATTCTTATTAGCATCGCATCAGTGTACTAGGAGAGGCAAAATTAGCTACGAGTGTATATTCGGTTTCTTGGGGATTTGAATCCAATATAACGGGCTCGCATCGCAGTATATGGATTACTTGCACAAATATAACTGGACGAATGGAGATGTCTCGGTTCTGTTGTCTTCCACGGGACGCACAGAGTACGGCCGCGTCTCCGATCTCCGACATTCTAATGTAAAATTGGAATTAAATACGCTTAACCGTAGCGTAATTTTTATAAATTACTAGTCATTGGTGTCTAATGTAGATTTGTAACCTGACAGCACGTTGAAATTTGGAGCCTATTCCATATCTTCACATTAGCTGTAAGTTGTCATACCTGTTCCATGAAAAGTAAAAGCATATCAGCGCGGCGCTCGCCGCCCCCATGTTTAAATATTATTGCACTACATAACCACATACGGTAGCCAGTTGTAAACTAGTACCGCTTTTCCCACGTCATGAGCTTACCCTGTACATTTATAAAAATTATGTATCGTAAAATGTTAGAAAACTGGATTATATTTGTTTGTAGATCTAAAAGTGTTGTTTAATTACCGTAGTTGTATCTCAAATTATTCATAGATCCTTATGCTCTGATATTATATCATATCACATCCATCATATCTCCAAACAGCAGGCTTAAGAGGATTGCTCAAGGCGCACCACATTTTAAAGCCCAATATTTTAACCCTTTACCGCCTGCAAAAGTGTTAATTACGTACTTATACAAATAAGTTAAAACCGGAGTAATGTCCAAGACAAATCTTTTCTTACAATTCTACAGCTTATGTAGATGGCGCTGTGCGGCTACGTACATTACATACATAGGTACATAGCGGTAATCCTGGTGGTTCACGAAACATCCACTGGTGGTGGTGGTGGTGGTGGACTTCGGGCCTATAGGTAACCGCGAAAATCGAAGTTCGCAAATTGCAGGCATTTTTCTGTCACCCTAATTACGCCTTCATTAGAATGGAGTTTGTACGGACATGTCTGGGTTTTAGCAGGACGCTTCCCAGGCAGAGCCAAAGATGAACAAATCTGAGGTAAGGAGAACCAGATGGTTGGCAGCCCTACTCACATGTGCCGATGTAGGCAAAGCCACCGTTCCCTTTTTCCTGACCCAACCTACATATCACCGATATTAGTATAAAAGTGCTCACAATACTAGTCAATGGTAAATATTATAACAACAATTAACATTTTCCAAGTGCTGAGGGGCACACTGCAGTGCACAGTACCGCTCCACAATTCTTAAACACGTTTTTAGGGTTCCGTAGCCAAATGGCAAAAAACGGAACCCTTATAGATTCGTCATGTCTGTCTGTCTGTCCGTCCGTATGTCACAGCCACTTTTCTCCGAAACTATAAGAACTATACTGTTGAAACTTGGTAAGTAGATGTATTCTGTGAACCGCATTAAGATTTTCACACAAAAATAGAAAAAAAACTATAAATTTTTGGGGTTCCCCATACTTGGAACTGAAACTCAAAAATTTTTTTTTCATCAAACCCATACGTGTGGGGTATCTATGGATAGGTCTTCAAAAAAATGATATTGAGGTTTCTAATATCATTTTCTTCTAAACTGAATAGTTTGCGCGAGAGACACTTCCAAAGTGGTAAAATGTGTGTCCCCCCCCCCCTGTAACTTCTAAAATAAGAGAATTATAAAAGTAAAAAAAATATATGATGTACATTACCATGTAAACTTCCACCGAAAATTGGTTTGAACGAGATCTAGTAAGTAGTTTTTTTTTTATACGTCATAAATCGCCTAAATACGGAACCCTTCATGGGCGAGTCCGACTCGCACTTGGCCGCTTTTTTCAAATTTATTTATTAAATTAAATTATATAATTATATTTATTATTAAATTTATTTAACAACGCTTAACTCTTTGTTCCCTACAAATCACATTATTTTATTTATTAAATATTTTTTCAAATGTTTAAATTATATACTGAAATAGGCACTTCAATGGACAGTGTTCATAACTGTCATCATCATCATAATTCTTAAGAGCCTGGTTCTGGTTGGTGGAGTAACTGCCATTCCGTTCTTCTCTCTGCCACTGTTTTGAGCTCCTGATATGTCACTAAAGTCTATTTTTTTATTCGGTAAACTGAAATGTCATTTTAGTGTACCGAATAAAAAAATAGACTTTATGTTGTTCTCTTTGGCTTGGTCCAAAAACACATGTCTCTGTGTTCTTCTGCCTTCATAACAGATCAAGAGTGAAAACAATCATGAGGCTAAAAAAACAAACAGGAAGTATCAATCTTATCTTTATTTGTAAATCTATTTTAGCCTAAATTAAATGATTACATTCAAAGTGGTTCTGGTTCTCTGCTATAAACTATCATCATTTTTTCCATGATCTCCCAATTCTTTTCCTTTTGCAAGTCTTTCGTAAAGACCTGTAACAAAAAAAACAATAACTTATAGAATTTAAATCATAGTTTTTTATAAAAGGGGGAGCAGTTTCCAATCAAGATTTTATAAGTATAATAACAACATAATCTCTTACCGAATACCACGCTGCATCATCATCTAGAGTGGATGCCAGAGGCACAGAGACTCCGAGAACATGTAAAGCCAATGTCAGACTAGCTACTGCAATGTGTGGTGCTCTGTAGTCTAGCACTGCTGGGGAATGATGAAAGTCTTGCAAGAAGGCCATAGCTGTGCGGGCTACTGGCGCAGAGCGCCACTGCGGAGCCGGGAACCACTCCTGCAGAGACCGAAGATAATGCAGCAAATATCGGTGCGGCGATGGTGCGTCTAGATTAAAGCCCAGCACTCGTAGGACCAACAACTCAGCTTGTGCCACTGCGCCGCGCCACGACCAATACTCTTCACCCAGCTCCAAAGGACCAGCACCGCGATTGATTGAGTTATACGCCACATTCACTGCATCACGCAGTTTCACCGGTTCATCCCGAGACTTCCCAGCGGCACAAAGACAGGCTGTGCATATTACATAGCAATCGTAGTCGTTCTTATCCACATCTTTGAAGAATCTGTGATAAAATATAGCTCCTGCAGCTACAGTTGCCGGTTGCAGGCCTAATTTTATACCGCACTCAAATATAAAGTTGGTGGCTAAACTGTGGCCTGGTGCACTACGATAATCCGGCAAACGTCGTTCGCGTCGAGAACTTTGCAAAGCCAGTACATCAATAACGTCCTTCATAGTTAATTTCGAATTTATAATCCAGTTAGGTTAGAAATAAAATGGAATTTTTATTAGCGTCAGTCAATATCGACAAGACATTTACTATCAAGCTATTAGACTATATAAAAGAAACGCGGTTTCCGTTATCTGACAAGCAATGTAGATAAAATATTACTATCATATTCGTTTTTAAGATTTACTCAAACAGCTCTTGTCTATGGAAAGGCTGCAAGTATGAGTCAGTGTCATGACTGTCATGTCATTTTTTCTCTGCTTCAAACATTTGAATTGGGAACGGCAGTTATTATCATTCATTGTTTTGTTTCGTTAATAAATAATTTTAATATATTTAAAACAAAATAAGGCTTTCAACATGAGTGTATCTCTTCATATAGAAATTGTTCAAGTGAGACAGAGCCGTGCCTCTAAGGATTATATTGAAGACTTGGTACGTGACTATTTAATAAAGTTACCCATGCTAATTCCTGGTGCCACAATAAACAATACTGCGTTTGAAGATAATCTAGAGCTGAAAGAACACGTGCAGTGCATTACTTTTTGCGACGCGGAACACGAAGCAGATGTATCTCCGCGTGACGCTGATCTTGTATTTCATGTGCATATGCTCGATCAGTATGGCGTGGAAACAGACACTATGACTGATGATACCTCGGGTGAAGAAGTGTCTGCTGCTGACGTATGGTCGTTACCCGCGGCGGAGTTCCACGGCTTGTGGGAGAGTCTCATATACGACACACGGCTCAAGGAGGATACTCTGCGCTACGTAAAGACAGCGCTCGAGTTAACAGATCGCGGTGTGAACCCTCTAGTGGTGGGTTGGAGCCGGGTCGTGCTACTACACGGGCCGCCTGGCACGGGCAAGACCAGTCTCTGCCGCGCATTAGCTCAAAAACTGGCAATCCGTCTCGGCGATCGATTTTCAAGGGCTCGACTTTTAGAGATTAACGCGCATGGACTTTTTTCAAAATGGTTCTCAGAAAGCGGAAAACTCGTGGCTAAGCTGTTTGAACGTGTGCGTGAGATCGCGTCTGACCCGCGGATGTTGTGCATAGTTCTTGTGGATGAGGTGGAATCGTTAGCGCACGCCCGGCGCGCGGCCATGGCCGGTCTCGAGCCTTCAGACGCTCTCCGCGCCGTTAACGCTCTGCTCACTCAGTTAGACCGGTTACGACGTCTTCCCAACGCTCTCGTGCTCGCCACATCCAACCTGACGACGGCAGTAGATGTAGCTTTCGTTGATCGCGCAGACCTGAAGCGTCGGGTCGGGCCGCCGGCGGCGCGCGCGGCATACGAGATTCTACGCGGATGCTGCGAAGAGCTGATGGCGCGTGGAGTAGTGGCACCGCGTGACCTGCTTTTTGGGCACCGAGTTTTGCAGGGTTCAGGCTGGGCTGACTCTGAACACGCGCGGCCAAGCCTTATGCTATGGGAGGTGGCGCAGGCGGCGTCGCAGGCGTCGCTGTCGGGGCGGGCGCTGCGGCGGCTGCCGTTCCTGGCGCTGGCATTGCATGCGCCACAATCTAGCCGCGAGTCTTTGAACCTAGTTGCATTCCTAAAAGCTTTGACTGTAGCATTACAACAACACCTAGAAGATGAAGCAGCTCTAACAGCTGATGAACCTTTGACTAAACCAGCTCAACCTTCTACAGGAACTATAGTTAATGGACACTAGACTTAGGTGTAGATTTTTTAATGTATTACCTATTTCTGTAATTTCACAAGTTTGGTGGCTACTGAAATACATTATTTTATTACCTGTTTATGTTGATGGCCAAATTAATCATAATTCCAGTTTTAAATGTGTTATTCTCCTTACAGATTTAATACCAGTGCCTTATTACAGGATTTAGTTAATTTTTAGATTGTAAGAATAAATGTGAATTTTTCTCTATAAATGCTGTGATAATTTCCACAATTCCTTATGTGGATGTTATTTAAGAATTAAATAAGAAATGAATTTTAATGTTGTGTTTTTATTGTTTGCCCACGAGATAATTTAACCCTTCGTCTGCCAGACACCATAATGCACATATCTGGACATCTGTCGGTCTCCCGCTGCTGCTGCCAGGAAGGAATATCGGCTCGGTTGAGTGCCAAGAATATGTTCTCTCACACGCTGGTGGAATCCCGCCTTTAGGACGTATGACGTATAGGGTAGGTGCGTCCGTATTTGTCCGGCTCTAGTTTTCGTCCACTTGATGAAATTTGAATATACAGCTACATTGCTGCACAAATTTGGACTTATTGCAATTCTTAATGTCTAAATAATATATCTACATAAAAATGATCTTTCGCAAGTAGCAAATTAAAAATCAATAAATTATTTGCTAATCTGTCAAGTGGACGAAAACTAGCGCAATGACCCTACATTATCCAGGTCAGTTCTTGGTTGGCCCAATATTTTGATCATCAAAACAGCAGATGTAGCAGACGCACCGACAAGTTTAATAGAGATGATGGTTAAATTTTATAACAAAATCTACTAAAGTAGATAGCAAATGAGCAATTTATCACAATAATGTATTAAAATAATATATGGAAGTAATACAAAAATGCAGGACCTTGTCTAATTTAAGTAAAGGTACCATTTAAATCCTTACATTTTGGCCATGAAAATTTGTCATCTAGCCTATTTAATAAATAAAAAGGATAAGAGATCAGGGGTGGGTAGTAAATGAAACTATTATAATTATTTGAACATAAAAATTAGAATATAATCATTTTCAGTAATTTATTTAAAATTATACACTTAAAGTACATTTATAGTAAATTCAATAAAAAATACCAGTGCAGACGAGATACAAAAAAGAGAAAATATTACTTCATTACATCGTTGGTTAAATACATCGCTTTCAGTAAATGCATTACAAAATATAAGTTGAAACATAAAGAAATAAAAGTTACAAAAGATGTCACTCGATATAGAAAAATAAAGATAAGATTGAATCACATTCAAAAATTACCCGCTAGTGACTAAAAATTTTACTTTCTTAAACGTTTGTTCATTAGATAGGTCCGCCCGAGAGCGGGCCTCGACCGGGCTTCAGCGCGTGGCCGAGGGCTACTCCGGTCTCGGCCGAGGCCTGCTCCGGCCTCGCCTGCGCTGGAACGCTCGGCCGAGGCCTGCTCCGGCCTCGCCTGCCTGGAGCGCTCGACCGAGGCCCACTCCGGCCTCGGTCGGGACTCGGCCAAGCCGGGCGGGCCGCAGCACGCGCTAGAAATAAATGTTTACATGTCATCAATTCTAAATAAGATATTTTCAACATTGTACTTTGATCAGTACGAATATTACGCTCGAGGCGGCGCGGGTGCGCGGCGCTCGGTGCGCTTTTCACAATTTTATCATCGAAGAACATACAGTAGGTATAAATAGTGAGGTTAGTATTAACTTTGGCAAATATGAATGAAGCATGGTGATATTGTTTTAAATCGACAACATTGTGTTTTGTGAGCGTTTAATATTAAAAATTACGACTGAATGCCGCTCCATACTCTATAATACGCTCTGACAGTGAGATGGTACGAGTCCCGGACTTTGCTCTTCCTCGTCCGCAGCGAGACGTATCATGAATCGTGACCATTTTACTAAACCCTAAGTCTCCAAAAAAAACTGCGATTACCTTTCCACGGATCTAATAAAGCGCGAGAACATTTTGAGCGCAACATTTCAGTCTTCAAATAAGAAGCGTCCGCACAAGCCACGGCGGCGCGGCCTTATGCTCACGTTCGTAAATTCGACCGCTATCATTTGTGCGACGATTCATGTCACAGACTCGTCTCTCATGTGGCGTGTGCGTCTGGGTCACCGTCTTATAAACTAAATGTGATCCGAGCGAATAAACAATGCGGCAGTGTACAAAATTTACATCACATTCACTCGAAACATTAAAGCATAAAGGTAATGTTCAGCAGCGGCGGAACGCGTTAAAGTAAATGCACGACTCGAGCCTCGCGGTCGGTGCGCCCGTCACAACGAGCCAGGGCTATATCCGCGAAAATAGAAGTTCGCAAATTGCGGGCATTTTTCTCTGTCACTCTAATTACGTAATCATTGGAGTAAAAGAGAAAGATCCCCGCAATTTGCGTAATAGCCAATTTAGACTCTCGCGCGAGCCACGAGACGAGCCGCGAGCCGCGCCACGAGACGCGAGTCCACCGCTTACACTCGCGTTCGGCTTGTCATTCGGTTATAAACCTTATGCCGTGCCGTGAGTGTTTAAATTATATTAGCTCGACTCGTGGCTCGCGCGAGTCTAAATCGACTACAAGGGACGCATTTATGCGTTAGAGGGAGCAAGTGATATTGCTATCTCATTCTACCGCGTGGCTGCGTCCCTTGGAGTGGCCGGCGTTGGCCCATCGTGTAGAGGAGCCATCACAAGGTGTCGCCGGACACCGCGTCGGTTTCTGAACGCACCTCGTTCACGTCAAGCGGCCCTAACGTTCGGACACGGGAGTCGCCTCGTCAAGCAGCGGGAAGCCGGTTTCCCACGGCCCGTTTTTTCACAGATCCTGACCGCGCCTCTACAGGCCGAAGATCGTGGGAACGGTCGCATCCGACGAGGCCTGTCGTCACCCGTCCGATCCGTCGGGAGTCGGTAACTTCAAAGGCGCGTCGCGGCGCGGCGCGACGGTGCCTGTAGGGGCGAGTCTGCGTCGGTTCATTTCACCTGGGACAGCGCACAGGCCTCGTCAGATACGACCGTTCCCACGATCTGTCGGCCTGTAGAGGCGCGGTCAGACCTGTGAAAAAACGGGCCGTGGGAACCCGGCTTTCAACCGCACAGGCATCCACAGGCGTGGCGCGGTCCGGCCTGGCCTGTAAAGAACACGGGCCGTGGGAAGCCGGCTTTCAACCGCACAGGCATCCACAGGCGTGGCGCGGTCCGGCCTGGCCTGTAAAGAACACGGGCCGTGGGAAGCCGGCTTAATCAACCGCACAGGCATCCACAGGCGTGGCGCGGTCCGGCCTGGCCTGTAAAGAACACGGGCCGTGGGAAGCCGGCTTAATCAACCGCACAGGCATCCACAGGCGTGGCGCGGTCCGGCCTGGCCTGTAAAGAACACGGGCCGTGGGAAGCCGGCTTTAATCAACCGCACAGGCATCCACAGGCGTGGCGCGGTCCGGTCTGGCCTGTAAAGAACACGGGCACATGTGGCAGTCCGAGCGTCACCTCGTGTCCGGCGCACCCGCCGAGCGGCCCGCACGACAACCGAGTCGTCGGAATCGACTCACATCCACCACCATTCATCCATTAAACAACTTTTAATGAAGGGTGAAGCTTACTTAAGTTTAGTTTCGGGTCGAATGTAGAACTGCGCTAATATTATTTTTATTAGTTTTACGTACACATATCGTTTACATAACAGTAAAAAACCTACCTAGCAACAAGCTCGCGCCGCGCCCTTCGCCACGCCACCGCGGCCTCAGGGCGCCCGAGGGCCCCACTGGCATCCCGAGCGAGCGAGGGTGAGCGACAGGCGAGAGGGCGCGGCGTCACAGTGTAGGTGTCACGATTTCATTTATTCACTTTTTACATACTCATAAACGTAAAATGAAAAATCAATCACCTAACTATGACGATAGTAAAGGTTACTGTCTAATTGCGTTATTAATTAATGTTTATTGATACGGTTACTGTCCTAACGCTTAAAGTAAGATTTTTATTTTAATATTAATAATAAATTATGTTATATAGTTATATATATGTATAGTGTTTGATTACGCCGATTCGCGAGTGTATACCGAGTTTATATACTCACATATCTTAACGAGCCGCGAGCGGCCGCGACCGAGTAGTTGGTTCCGCTTAAAATTAAATTAAACATGACAGTTTACAATTACCACCATTAATACGATTACGTACGCTACAAAATAAATAGCATGATTTATCGAAAACGAGACATATTCTTATAGGCTACGTTTTAAGTTTACAATAAAGTGATATAGAAAGTAATACAAACAAAAATAACTATTTAGAAATATGGCATACGAAGTAATGCTCTCGTAGGAATAACTAATTTGTGCGCTACGACGCGAGCGCCGGTACAAGCCGACTTACATTAGGAGCTCACCTACATAAAATAACTCTCAGTATCATAGTGGTTACAGATTTGCATTCAAAAGTTTATAAAAAATAATTTCTCATCGTAAGTGATAATACTTAATAATGGAATGACGTTTTGTATCAGTTAAAATAGGCCTGTGAACGTGTCCATTCCCCACTACCGAGTTTCAGTTCTACTATATTGGTTCTTTTCCGTTTGGTCCGTAAGAGAGTGAGTATATAAGCGTTCGCTTTCGCAGCTCCAAGCGGGTTCACACGCGGCTATAAATACTCTTACACAAATACAACGTAAACATCGACGCGGCGGCCGAGGGGCCGACCCGAGCCGACCCGACCCGAGCCAACCCGACCCGACCCGAGCCGACCCGACCCGAGCCGCGACGCCGGCCAGGGGCGCTCCCTAGCACCAACATTTAGAATTGAACACTAGATCTCTAGCGACTCCGTCCGTGCCGTCCCTGGGGCCGATCTCGACTAAAACAGGTATCGGTTTATGTTACAAGGAAAAATAACGATCACAACTCCGATCCGGCGCCGCGCCCGGCTCCGCCCGACCCCGGGCACCCGTGTACCCGACCCCGGACACCCGTGTACCCGACCCGGACACCCATGTAGTCGGCCCGGACACCCGTGTACCGACCCGGACACCCGTGTACCCGACCCGGACACCCGTGTACCCGACCCGGACACCCGTGTACCCGGCCCGGGCGCCCGGCCCAGGCACCCGTGTACCCGGCGCCAGGGCACCCGTGTACCCGGGTCTCCAGGCACCCCGGACGAGAGCGTCCGAAACTTACAGAGGGATAAAACTTATGCGGTAGGTTAAAAAATGAGCCAGGCTCTGTGACAGCGGACCGGCGTGTGCGGCGTGTCGGCGTCTAGTAGAGCCCGCAGCCGCGCAGGTTGTTGGCTATGATCACGTCGGTGACGGCGTCGAACACGAACTGGATGTTGTTGGTGTCCGTGGCGCACGTCATGTGGCAGTAGATCTCCTTGGTAGTGGACTTGTTCTTGGCCTCGAACTGCGCTTGGATGTACGCGGCCGCCTCGCCGTACTCTTGCGCGCCTGGACGTAACAAAATTGTACAATCGATTAATTTCTCCATAACACTGAAATTCCGTCCGGGACGTGATCAAAGGTAAACCTGTACGGATATGATGGTCGTTCTTGTCTACGTGACAGCGTGATAAAACGGTGTCCGTCACTTTCTTTCCCACGGTGTTAAACAGTGACAGTTATTTTATCACGTGGATAAAGATGGATAAAGCTATCCATAATAGGCTGGCTGATCGTGATATTAAATCCGTCTTTGTCAGGCTCGTAAAATCGTCCAAGACATTTTAGTCTCTAAATACACCATTAAAATCTGTCGGGTTTAAGAGGCCCACGGTGTATAGTACTTTTCTCCTAATGGGAAGAAATAAGGTAAAATGTGACGTCCCACGGGTAAAGGTACCTTATGGCCGTTGGCGCTTACGCTATTATTAACGCCGCTCCGCCGTTGCGCGCTATTATTATTGCGGCGCTATGCGACGTAAGCGCCAAGTGCCATAAGGTACCTTTTGCCGTGGAACGTCACAAATAAACAATTATTTAAGCATCAAGCATCACTCGAATCTTAACATCAAAATGTCAAAAACTATCTAAAAGAGGGTATCCTTTAGTCATTTTCAAAAGTAAACTATAGTTTAGCAAGCTATTTCTGTCAGTACAAAAAGGCAACAAATGTAAAAAATGTGGACGCGAAGGGTTGTCCTCCCATTGAAAATTTGAATTGCGCGCCCTTTTCTACTGACAGTGGGTTTGCCAGAGTATATTTAAGACCATTTTATAAGTAAGCTGTTTTGCAAAACTGACAACTTAACATTTCTAACTGTAGGATAGAGCGAGACATATAAGGTCATTGATCTCCCTATCTCGCTCTATCCTATAGCTTGATGTGACGACTGTGCTGGGCAGTGTGGATGCAGCTTTAGTAATTGGCTGTTTTCATTTATTTTAGTCGTAACATGTTTATAAAAGTTAGAAAACAATACTGTCATGAATTTTTATACAACTTCCAATAAAGCAGTACAATAATGAGTTTATTTTAGAAAGCGCCAATCGAATGATATGTAATTATTACTTTTCGATTGGAGTTTGTCGAAAAACGCTTGTCATCTTGCCTATTAGGTATTGGCTGCCTATTATGTAGTAGGTAGGTATCATCAGGCGTGGCTCACTCCGCGATTTCGTCGCTTTGCTATCTGTAGCAAAGCGCCCAAAATTGGGGCGGAACACCCCCCCCTCCCCCCCCATTTTGCCCCAATTTTGGGGAAAGCCATAAGCCGCACGTGGCGCTGCCGCCACCTAGCGGCCATATCTGTGCTGATCGTAACAGACGCGTTTTGTTAGAGAGTGAGTCTTCTGTACTTATTTATTCTGTGGTATCGTGTACTGACCAGTGTACTCGGGGAAGCAGATTGTAAGCGGCGACTTGCGTATCTTCTCCTCGAAGAGATCCTTCTTGTTGAGGAAGAGGATGATGCTGGTGTCCGTGAACCACTTGTTGTTGCAGATCGAGTCGAACAGCTTCAGCGACTCTTGCATGCGGTTCTGGAATACCATACGGGAGAATCATTAGTACCTAATTACACACGAGCTTCCAAAGTTAGGTGTGTGAGTGAACGTACTTTTCCTTGTCAATCATCTCATTCATTGATTGTGATCCAGTAAGGTCTAAAGGCTTCGTCACACAGGCGCGTTTTCCAGGCGCGGCGTGAGCGTTTTATATGTAAAAGCGGCGCGCCCCGCTCATGTCCCGCCCGGAAAACGCGCCTGTGTGACGAAGCCTTAAGTGTAAAGGCTTGGCCAGACAGAGCGCGACGCAGCGACGCGTCCGCGCCGCGCGACCGCGGCACATGCTAACAGGTTACCGACGTCAAACAGACTGCGTCCCGCCGGTATCACGCCCCGCTTCTGTCGCGCCCCGCGCCGCGCGGCCCCTTGCGTCCGCGCAGCGCTGCGCCGCGCGGACGCGGCGGGACGCGGCGGGCCGCCGCGTCGCGCTGGGTCACATCAGTCGGATCGGACGTTAGGCAGCGAGCGGTGGCGCGCGGCCGCGCCGCGTTCCCGCGCGCGATGAGGGCGTGTTGAGAGCGCGGTCCGCGCGCGCCCTGTTTGAACAGTCATCGCGTCGGCATCACGCGGCGCGGACGCGGCGCTGCGTCGCGCTCTGTGTCTGGCCAAGCCTTAAGGCCTGAGTGGACGCTCGAGTTGGGCGTGCAGCGGGGCGGGGCGTGCGGCGTGCATATTAAACAAATGCAAGCGTATAGGAGCGGCCTTAGTGCACGCTGCTCACATCACTTGTGAGCCCGACGCCACGCTACACGCCCCGCCGAACGCTCCGCTTCGAGCGTCCACTCAGGCCTTACACTAAAACAAATTCGTGCCTGGAACTTGACAGGTAATGTAGATGGCGCTGTACGGCTTCGTACTTTATATATAGTGCGCAATACCGCGCCATCTGGCTGGCTGGCTCGGCTGTCAAACTAGCTAGGCGGCACCTTTTATTCATATATGTAAAACCAACAATTTTTATCACCCATTCCTCAAGAAGTTAAAGAATAGTGCTGTCAAATGAAAAATCTGAAGTGAAAAATAGCTGTTACACTACACTCACTACAGTCTAGCTAGCAGATAGACTACCTAGAGCCTAGAGTCTAGCTCGCCAAACATTCTAGCGTTCTCATATCGCCAATCGGATGCGTAGGCCGCACTTAGCCCGAAATGGTAAGATATGACAATACCACTTTTTAGCATTGACCATTGTCTGAATAAGTGCTTGATTAGCTTTGTTTTCTCCGAATACTGATTGTCGTCAGTACAGTTTTGTTCATAAATTTCATAATACAAACCACTTTGCCCACAGTTTTGCTGGAATATTAAGCATATATTAATTGCTGGATTCCTCTACCTCTGCTATTATTTATAACTCTTTGCTAATATAATAATTGTCGGCGAGTGAATAAGTTATGATAAGGTCAATGTTTGTACTTAGGGGATCTTTGGTCAAGAGCCATGGAAAAGCGATCCAATTTATACTTGTTTAAATAATTATCATGTTCCTCATGTTTTCTCGGATTTTCCACGGCTCATGAGGGGAAAGCCCTTGGCAACTAACCAAGAATTAAATTAGGCACTATTTTCTTTAACAAAACGACTGCCATCTGACCTTCTTACCCAGAGAGAAACTAGGCCTTAATGAGTCCGGTTTCCTCACGTTTTCCTTCGCCGAAAAGCGAATGATATATCGGACATAAGTTCATTCAACTCATTGGTACGAGCCAGGGTTTGAACCCCCAACTTCCTGAAAGTCGCACGCTCTTACCGCTAAGCTGCCAGTTTTCGTATATATAATGGTAAAGTGTGTTACCGTTGTCTCGTCCTCGTGAAGCACCTGGTCGTACTCGGACATGGCCACGCAGAAGATGATCGCGGTCACGTCCTCGAAGCAGTGGATCCATTTCTTTCTCTCTGACCGCTGCCCGCCAACGTCGAACAATCTGGAAGACAGACCACAAACAATAGGGATATTGACATGAATCGCGAATATATAGCATGTTATGTTTTTACCATAGCAGGGAATATTAGAACGCGGAAAATCATATTTTGCAAGTGTAAATATGCGTAATAAATAAATTAAAAGTAATCAAAAGTATTTAAAATAATGCCCAGTATCACGTGACTGCAAACGCCAATCGGAGCGCGTGACGTAATCACAGTGGAATCACCAAAGACAAGTTATAAAACCTGCCTAAGTGTCTACAGATTATCGTACCGAAACGCGATCTTGGTGCGGTGCGGCGCACGAATCGATAGTGTGTAAGGTGGTGCGTTAAGGACGCAGCTATAAGTTAGAGCGAGAAAGAAGGTCGCTGTCCGATGCGGTAGTGTGTTAAGGCTTTAAAAAAAATTGTCAGTTGCCATATAAAGAATTTAAAAAAATGACTGACAGCAGTTTGTTTAAAACGCCGTTACGTCATCAAGGTCACGTGACAGTTTGGAGCGTTTAGGCGCGAAATTTAAACACGAAACTTATTATACATGTTTTTTTATTCAAAATTAATGAATATATTTTTTTAATATTTTTTTCTGTAATTATTACGTGTCTATCTACAAAATGAAACCAGTTCCAAAAAATTCTCAACATCCCTATTACAACTTTTGAAGGTTTAAGATAAGATAAGATAAAAGATAGTTTATTCAAGTAGGCATAATTACAATGCGCTTATGAACGTCAAATAAAGCTAGGTAGACCGGCTCCAACCCTACACCTTTGTCTTCAAGTACCAGTTACTTCATATACCTAAGATGGGCTAATTACCTACCTAACCCTTATATTATGCCTAATAACTGATGTAAAAAGTAATGAAATAAATGCATTTGCATTTGTAAGTGTATTAACGCTAAATTGTTTTCATTTCCTACACTAGGTACAATATCGGAAAGGTTATGTGTGCTAAGTCAGTTTAATATTGCATATGTTGCAACTTTATTTAATGGCAATAATTGTTGTAAGATGTATTTGGGTAATTTCGAATGTTATAATTTAATTAGAGTCCATAATTGGAATAAGTAATTTACGGTAATAAAATGTGTTTAAAAGTTATGAAGCTCAACATATAAGTATGTACTTATAAAGGATTTGCAATAAAATAAAATAAGATATATTTAGGAATCTGATTGCGAATAACACCAGGTCTCTGTAAATTAAAGTAATTAGTACTTAAATCAGTTTTAAAGACGATAAAGTGGTCTTCAACATAGTGTGCGAACTATGTGACTCAAAGAATAACAATTAACAGAAAAAAACACATTATATTATTTCTCATAGAACAATGAGTAACAATGCTGGGACCGCGGTCGCGACAGTGATTCATATATTATAACCTTTCTTCATACGGTTCTGTACCATAATAACAATTCACTGTCTTTAATCACAAACATCATTTATGAAATATCTGCATAACCACATCAAAAGGGAAAGTACCCTATGAGATGACCACATTATACTTTAAGAAATAGTGCTCTTAATTTTTATAAATAGCGCATTTATTTATGATTTCTTTTATATTTCACAGGCAATCATTTAAATCAATTCATACGCGATTATAATGCTGATTATTTTAAAACACAACGCATTTTTTCTAAATGTGAGTCGGGTTATCGACTTTGCACTTTAGATGTAGATATTTCCTGTCATCCTGTACTTATTACTATACTTTCCTGTATACTTTTAAATAAAGCAGCATAAGTTTAAACAGCATCATGTTTAATATTGAGGAAAACTATAATCAAATTTGACATTATTGAATTAGTAAAACCACGAGCAAAGAAGGAAAAATATTTGTAAAAACAGATATTAGATACATTAGTATGTAAGGTCTTTTTTTTCACATCAAAAGCATAAACCATGGGTGAAAAGCACTTAAGTGCCTACTTATTAACCAAACGATTTAATCTAACACCAATCGTCCTATCCTAGTATAAATCTGATTTGGACATAAATAAAATCATAGAAGACTAGGGTAAAAAGCCCAATAATAGGTCCTTTATAGTACAGGACGTTCAGGTATGGCCCATATTCTTGTGGGACTGTACATTAGTATACATAGTTTGCCCTGTATTAGTTGTGCATGGTAATGCAAACCACACTTGTGAGTGGTAATTTACAAATGTATTTAGTTTAAAACTTGGGAACAAATTAAATTATTTTTTCATCTGTGTTTTTACACACACACTACTCACACTACTGTATATAAATTATAAACTGAATTAGATGTCATATACTAAAGAAAAAAATAAGCCGGAGTGGTCAGGCCGTTAGACGCGTAAGCTGAAGACGCCGGTTCGATTCCGGTCTCGGCCACCGGAGGGTTTAGCCACTTTTTATTTAGCATATGCCACCTATTTCAGTTTGTAAAGTACTTACTTGAAATTAAGGTTTTTGAAGGAGAAGTGCACTTCGACAATACCAGTAGTTTTGACTCTAGTTCTTAAAATATCTTGTTCGGTGGGCTGGTAGTCTCTCGCACCTAACCGGTCGAGGTCGTCCAAGAAACTGGAAACAAACAGAACACACGGTTAGACAAGTGATCGCGTAACGAGCGCTTTACCCTGATTTATCTATGCCATAAATTAAGGCTGAATTGCAGGAATCATGTTGGTTTTTAAACAGTTATTAATGTCAGTATATCAGAAAATCTGTGTTAAGTTATAACAGGTCGGTACGACTGGTTGACGCGTAACTATTGTTAATGTGGATGTGGATTTTCACGATTTATACGACTAATCACTGACTAAGATTGTTACGATTTAATGAATTACGTTGTTATACATATTCATATCAAACTCTTACCGTTTTAAATACCTTAATTAGAATTTCGATACAGTATTTTATAAGATATTTTGATTTTGCTTGACTAAGAACCACACTGAAAAAAGGGATGAAAACTACTGAACACTGAAACTGTGCTATGGAAACGCGGCTCTTTTTGATCTAGAGATAGATTTGTGTACAGTGACTAATCAGCATCAGATATAGGTATAGGTATCTATAGTGATAGATTAAAACGGCTTAATGTAGCGCAATTTAGGTTGATACAGACCGACCCATGCAGAACCATCCATGCTAATGAAATTATACAGTTTTTCTGACATTTTTGATATTGTCTCCTGAATTGTAACATTTCGTATGTTTTTTTTGTTTTTCAGCTTACCTTGTCAGCGTCAGGTACCTATAATATTTTTGCTACGCAATTGTGAACAATGTTTTAGCCCCAATCACATTCCGTGCCATTGTTATTTAGCAGCCGTATTGATGTCACATGTCACGCCATCCACATGTTATTAGACTTATTAGACAGTTTTCCTGTACTAGGGCAATAGCCCCAATTGGCAACATTAACCTGGCACAGCAGTCAATATGGATTAGCGGCGCCGAGGCACGCCTCGCTCCCCACAGTACGTCTAACCAAAAGGTCCCATTGTATAGACATCCGGTCACCCACTAGTTGCAAGCAGACGAAGCACGGCACAGCATACATATTAACGAGTTCACGACGGGACAGCACGCGATTCTTTAATAACTCACAACCCAACAATTACTTTCGGAAGCTCCTATGCTTTATGAGTGAGATTGTAAATGCTAGCTTGCTCTATGACATTTACAGTTGAAATTTCCTTGGCATGTACATTAAATAAGAGGTCGCGAAAGAGAGCAGTCAGTATTGTTATCTATATTAGGTTATGAATATGTGTTACGAATTTGCAAATGAGTCTTTATATTGAGGCTTTTAACGTACATTAGGCTGATTGCTGTCGTATATTTAGCCTGGAATTAGCACTATTTTGGCAATACGTTGAAATATTATTGAGACAAGGTTACGCATCAAATAATCATGTGACTCATTTCATTAGCTTCACAGAGCATTGTTAAATTCGAAGAACTCGGACAATGAAACCTATTTGATCATTTACAAGCAAGTGTAAAAAATATAATTGAAGTTGATTATAAAAACTCGGTGCAATTTCGCAACCCGGTAGTTAGTGCCAAAAGTGATAACTCTATCGCGCGCATTTTGTTAATTAACACGGGAAAAAGCTATCATAATAATAACTTGTGACATTTCATGTAAAATGTATAATTTTTTATCGGTTGCCTACATAAAGTAAATTTTTATTACATAAGTAGGTACTTAGTCGTTATTATCAAACGGCTAGTTGATTACTACACACATAATTAAAAAATATACTTCAAAATGTGTTTACTTATTAGCAATCCGACTAATTACCTATGCAAGGGCCTGAATAGTAAAATAAAATTGAATATAAATAGGTTAATTAAATAGAGTTGTGAAAGGTTGAGCTCGCATGAGAAGATTGAAAAGGGGCACTGAAATGCAAGTATATGGCGAAGTAATGGCGTGAACTCCCAGCGTAAGGGCTCATTTAGACGATGCGAGAACTCGCATGCGAGTTTCATTACATTGCGGGTTTTTATCGGTCGGTTGAAATGGACGTAACCAACAGTCCGCAATGTAACTAAAATCGCATGCGAGTTCGCGCGCCGTCTAATTAAATCAGCCCTAATTGAGCCGTCCGTCCGTCACGCGACCTTTTTGTTCGATATTTGGCGCATTGCTAACTACCCTCCGTGCTTACCGCCCACTACTGCAGTCTCATTATTATTGTTGTTCATTTCTCGAGTTGCATCGAACATATTTGATAAACCGGTTAACGTTAATTCATAAATATATTATTCCATAAAACTAAATGTATCTAATTACTCATAATAATAATGATATAATTATATTAATTATTTGAGTATAACAAACGTAAACGTTAAATTATGTTTTGCCTATTCGATGACATGATCTGTTAAGTATTTAGCGAGGTCCTGTAGATTTATCAAAAAACAAAAACGCTATCGATTTCTATAAGTAACCGTTAAAAAACCGTGTCACGAAACTGATTCGGAACACTCGAATAATGACCCTTCACCTGTCTATAATTACAGTCACTACAGTCAGTATGCCGACTCATTCTTCTTAATTTAGACTACGCTAGTCAAAGTTTAATCATCGGTTTTTCATTACTAACCTTAATTTAAAACAACATCGAATGATTAATTCGTCGAGAACAAAAGGTAATGTGGATCTATTAGACAGGTTTAGAAATTTTCAACTATGTACTTATCTTGAAAGAAAATTTATGAACCATCGCGGGAAAAAAGCTTAATTTCTTTGCGCTCGTCCGGTGCTCTATAATGACTTAAATTAGCAGAAAAGAAGCACATAAAAAGCAGGAGACTTAATCATGATATATATATTCATAATCATAGGTTCATAACTAGACCTGTTTCATCTTTCAGTATAAAGTTAACAGGAGCCAATAAAGTTTTGACGATCCATATAGAGCGACACACATAAAGAGCACTTGATTTGATACATTTGCATCGTACAGTTTGATAAAAAAAATCAATTATCATTTTATTGCAGTTACCTTTGATAAGAGTCCTTACTATTGAGTTACGCAATGTACAACATGACGAAGTCACAAGTTATATTAAGTTGAGAGAATGGCTGCGGCTGCACAATTGAATGGCTATTGTTATCAAGTAAAAAACGAAGTGGGCAGTTATAAGGAGTTGTAATGACGAAGTGGCGTGCTTAGCGTCAGTAAGCGCCAGTCAAGGACATATCGGTTAAGAAGGATGTAGGCGAGTTTTTCAGGCAAAGGGTCATCTTTTCTGAATGTCAATTCCAACAGCAAGTTTATTGTAGCGCCTTATTGACATTGACAGCCCACTTATTGGTGCCAATACTTATAGTTACACAATACATATAAAATTACTATGACGCTAAGCAGAAGTCTAGTTGCAGCGTGGAAAGGCGAGAGTCAAAGGAATCGGCAACCTCGATATCAGTAAGTTGCGAATCAAGGACGCTCGGCAGTCTGGACTTCTGGAGTATTTAAACGGCTAAGTAAGTTACCCTTCGGTTTACGCACGACATAGGTACATACATTTATAAAATGATCGATTGTTTAAATGCTTCCCTAATAAGTAATCTGAAGACAATGAGAGTTAAAAGATTCAAAGCGAATGAAGGATAAGTTTTAATGACAGAGTGGCTCAGTGTCAGTAAGCGCGAGTCAAGGGCAGTTGGTCCGGAGTATGGATCTAGGCGGCTAGGCGGTTGGCACTGTTGGCCACGCGCCAGCCAGCAAGTTCACAGCGCGTATACAAACAAATCGTGCCGGATAGTCGCATGCTGTTCAACAACTCCACTTGTTTTCCTTTCGTAAATGCGACTGTCAAATAGTTACTACTTGTTTGCGAAATACTGAAATGGCGTAGACTTCTCCCACACGGAAAGAAAATAGCTTTTCCCAATATGGCCACGAAAATAAACATCTTCAACAACTGACGATGTATACAGGCCGATCGATCCGAATGGGGCAGTGACGAAAAATCAGAAACGGTGAGATAGCCAGATAGAAGAGGTCGATTTTGGGAATAAATATGCAGGAAAGGATTTTTTGTATGAAATGTTCCGGCTGTCGCGCTCTTTCCTTTTAGTAAACATAAAGAATACTAAATTGGACATTTTGTTGTGGTCGTTAATGACGTAGATAGGTACGAATCGCTGGACAACATTTATTTATGGTTTAGTCGAAAGGCTCTGTTAACATCTAACACCCTCATAATGTTATTTCTGCAATACAACATTTAGATTTATTTCAGAACCGAATTTTGAATCCCGGCTGGTTAGGATAAGTATTTGTAAATCGTAAAAACTAGTTTACTCTCGAATATTTTCTGATTCATCCTCACTACTTCGTTAGGATTGCTCACCCTGGATAAATCGGACAGAAAGGTGAATATTAATATCATTACCTATCCTGCGGTTATATCGATATTAGTTCGGGCGTCACTAACTTACAAATAAACGAGTCGGGGCGTATAAAATTAGAATCGTATAAGGAATTATGTAGGCACTTCCACTCCATATAGCCCTAGCCGAGGACGCACAAAGGCTCTGCTCGAAGTTAGCTTTGGCAGCCGTCCAAATAGCGATGTGACATTGAATTGGGAGGTGCCTACTTCAGGCTCTCGCTTTCGATTTAAACTTGTGGACACAGTCGTGATTTAAGAGAGCCAATTCGGTTTTGGCAAAGGTTGGCAAAGAGATGCCACCTTGCAGAAGACCAGAAACGATAATAACACTTTAGAATGACTTAGATGAACGTAAGTAGGTAGTGTTGTTCTTACAACGAACATTCGTTTCGTTCGTTTCGAGATCTTTCTCGAAAGACATCAATACGGCCGTATGCTGAATGGCTCTTTGCCGCCACCGTGGTACCAAGAAAAGTTAGCGCGATTTCCGCGAAGGCTGTAAACGTAGCGTCGAGGGCGCTGGCGCGGTCTGACGTCAACACTCTGTCAACATTAACTGGGTCACTAGACAAGGATCATTTCAAAATTGGATAATTCCCAAACGACAACTACATATACAAATCCTCTTTATTGCACAACCTCAGAATAAATGTACATGGAAACACAAATAATACATGACAGAGATAAACAACAGGCGGTCTTATCGCTAAAGAGCGATCTCTTCCAGAGATATATTACATATATTATTTGTTAATGCTATTTTTTGCGCTGAATGGAACTCTCTTTAATCGTTAATTAAGACGTAAAATAATTTTATTCCTATCAAACCTTTTTTTTTCACCATTGACGAAGTAGGGATGCTAACGACGTTTTTTGAGCTCATTACAGTAGATATGCCTATTTATCTGGCATGGTATACATCCCAATTGCTTAATGAACTTTTAGTGCCGTTAGAGTCAGCTGTGTTTTAGGATCAACACGTCAGTCAGATCAACAAATCAGCCGGGTTTTTAGAATTAGTTTCGACTTGTTTACTTAAATATCAGAATAAAAAGTGAATATAATGTGGTCGGTTGGTTGGTTGTGTGCGGACGCTGGGAGAGCCACCCGCCCGGCAACAGGTCCCGTCGATCAATACGCGCCGCGCCGCCGCGCCGCGCCGCGCGCCCGAGCCCTTTCACTGAACGACGCCCGACTAGGGTTCCATATGTCGCAGGATTGACACTAACAATGACCTTACTTTTATTGCCAGGGCTGCACCGACGTACGACTGACAGTTTGATTCTGACCTGGTGGGACTTGGGCGGTGTTTCCCTAAAGTCGATATTGTACGGGAAGTTAGATAACCGGGTTATATTATACCTTGCTTACAACAAAATCCAGCCTTAAGTTACATTTATATAGGTACCTATATAGCTGTAGGGTCTCCATGCAACCAGCTTTTATTAAACGAGCCGCCTGACTGGGGTTCCATATGTACAGGATTAACACCAACAATATTGCAAAGGCTACTGTGACAGGGCGGAAGGAACATAGAAAAGATGTTTTATTAAAAGGGAAGTAGCTGTGAACAGAAGGCGGCTCTAACTTACATACTTTAGAACAAGTTTTAGGATTGATATCAATTATCACGTTAAAGGCCAAGCCACACCGGATGCGTGTGCGTGACGTGCACGTACACGTACGCGTCCCGCTGCGTTGTAGAATACGAAAACACATAAGAGAGGACACACCGCTTGCGTGACGTGTGCGTGACGTGCGCGTACGCGTGACTTGCACGCAACGCAGCTCCGACGAGACAAACCGGCTGCGTACTGCGTGCACGCGTCCACGCAGCGGAGCGGCAACGTCGCTTCGTTGCGTGCAGTGATGACGTTGTATTTACCGGCGTTCCCTATGAGACGGCGAACCGAGCAGGTTCGGACACGCACAGCTCGGTGCTGCGTAGGTGCTGTGCGTGTACACGCACAGCTCTCTTGTATTTATTTACAACTCGACCGGTGCGCGTGGTGGTTTTTATAATGGATTGCGAAATAAAAGAAAAACTTATTGAACTAGTGCGCAAATACGAATGTATTTATAACCAAAAACACAAAGATTACAAAAATTCGTCCTATAAAAACTTGTTATGGGAACCAATTGGTGTCGCAATTGGAGTAGACGGTAAGTTTATGGTTTCTATTGTGCTATACTACTTGTCTTGTGTATTTTGTGCGTGCGTCGTATAATTTTATTCCCGATTATCTCGATTAAAATAGGAGACAAATTTTTCCCTAATTGCTATTGCGGCATTAGGTGACCTTGCATTTGTACGACGTAAAGGCATTAATGCACCGCCTTCCAAGCTTTGACTTGTTGATTGTACATTTTCGGGCAAGTTTTGACTCGTCGGTTCATTTGGAATCATTTTTTAATATATGAGGTCTCACTAAATCATGTAACTCTTCAAAAGAATCTCTTGACATGTGGAAATACCAGTAAAAACGATCTTCGTGAGACTCAAGGTCACGGCATAGGTTATGATATTCACTATGTTCCCCTCTTTTTCCATTGATTTCGTGAATCCACACTCTTTTAGGTTTCGCACGAGTATTTTGCGTTAAAAGTAAGAGGAGTGCCTCCTCTTCATCCGATGAACTGCTGTCAAACATTGCTAGTCGTCTAGATGCCCTAGGGAATAGTACGGAAATGGCGGCGAATGTGTACGCAGCCTGCACGCAGAGCTGCAGCGTCGGCCTGCGTGGCGTGTGCAGCACACTGCGTGGCGTGCGCTGCGTGACGTGCGCGTCACCCGGTGTGACAGGGGTGCTGCGCACGTCACGCAGCGCACGCCACGCAGCGTGCTGCACACGCAGCCGGTGTGGCTCGGCCTTAAACAATCAACTTTATTCTTGGTATTTCATAAGCCTAGTTCAGTTTCCCACTACTGGACAAAGGCAAAGACCCTTCCCTTACAACTACATTTCCAACATTATGAAGACCAAAGGAGTTTGCAAAAAGATACGTTTTAAAACAACGTAACGTATCCGCGATTAAATAGGAAATATGAAATGAATGACGATTTTCCAGTATAATTTCAGGCTGTGGCGAATAAACAATATTTCACAGCCACTTATGGCTAAGCCAGCACAATGGTCACAAACAGAGCAAGGCGCAAGGCTAGCTTTAACTGAGCATACGTGACGTAACAAAAAAACAGAAACAGCAGTACAATACAAAACAACCCTATACGTGTTGTCTCAAGTAAGGTACTTGTTATATTTGAACAACAAAACAATGACAAGTAGGTACATACTTCCTCACACGAGGAACTAACTATGAATACTTTATACTGTATGACATTTGAAACCGTATAATCAACGTTTAAATATAAATCAAAGTTCCTCGAAAGTATTAACCTGAAAGTAGAAACTAGGGGGTGACATAATCAATCACACGACACTTCTATAAAGGTGTGACAAGTTAAATATGACGAGTAAGGAATATCGTGGCAGCGGCGAAGTTGAAATAGTGTGCTTTATAGTTTTTGAGATAAGGTTTATCGTTACTAACCGCGATCACTGTTTACTTGCGCGCGTATTAAATAGTGTCAACGCAAAAGAAGCTTTGTTAAAAAACAAATAAAGCTGTGTTTTTGTTTATAGAGAAGGTGGTGTCGTTGAGGGTTAGAACAGTGGTTCCTGAATTAGCTGGGCGTCATGCGATCGCCGCATAAATCTGTCGCCGCCCACCCCGGGCCCGAGGTCGTGGGCCGCTGCAACCGCCGCTTTTTACCTACCTACTGGTATACCTACTCATTACAAATAATTATTAGTTAACAATTTTTGAAATAAAACTTACAAAACAATAACAACAGGTATCCTATCTATATATGTTGATATCCTCGTAACCGAAACAGTCACTGCAAGACAAAGTATTCTACCAAGACTCGGTCCACCTTATTGGAAGTGTATCCGCTTTATAGTACCTATTCATTGAACTTCAGATTTCGTCAATAATCTTCTGCTGTCCTACTACCCTCGGAATAGTATGAGGAAATGGTTATTTGCAATATCATTATACCCAAAAGCAGGAATGATTTATAGGCTCTTGCATCAAGAGCTGTCACATCAAACAATTACAAGCAAACTTATAAAGAGACTATTAATTATTTTTGACGTGACAAACGCATTTATCCACACAGCTGATGCTATAATCAACCTTCTAAGGTACCTTCCCCCAAAGTAACCCCTACTTTCTCCGAGCGCGTTCGACCCATCGAATACAGATAAAGCGAAAAAACGCTGACATGTACCGCTCCTTCCAATACAAGAGGGTGGAATAATTTGTTCTACAAAAAAGGTAGCAACGATAGAAAGGAGTATAGAAAACCTTGGTTGGCAATCATTAACTTGCTTACAGCCATCAAGGGGCAACGCCACACGAGGCGACTTACTTTAACCAACGAGGAACTGTTCTATTTTATAGACATGCGATTGTTCAATCTTGGACTTGGAAGCATGGTGAAATGTACGTAATTATCTGAAAGGACCTACTTTTGAAATAATATTCTAGAAAGCGTATTTTTGTTTTAGCCTTAAGTGGGGTTTACTGTATATTGTACTGTGTATCGTCTTCACAAACCAGGTGATAAGTATATTAGCGTACTATTAAATACTAGTACCATATTATGATTAAAATTTAATAATATGGTTTTATTGCTGTGCAAAATTAAGGGTGACTTGCCGAAAAAGTAATAGTGAAGTGGCGCCTCTTTGACTGGCCTAATATCGACGCCAAGTGATCGTCCGATGAATAAAACATTTGAGCAAGGCTTTAACGAAATCTACCCCTAATCGGCTGAGCCATGTATTTTTAACTAATGACATCAAACACATTGTGAGACATGTAATTGGCTACTTTCCTACTAGTCAAATCAGCTTCTTTTTTAGAACTGTCAATACAATTTTCTAATATCTATAATAATCTAATACCTTTAAACGAGCAATTCTTGTTTATTTATTTATATATATATATTTCGGGAATCTCGGAAACGGCTCTAACGATTTCGATGAAATTTGCTATATGGGGGTTTTCGGGGGCGAAAAATCGATCTAGCTAGGTCTTATCTCTGGGAAAACGCGCATTTACGAGTTTTATATGTTTTCCGAGCGAAGCTCGGTCACCCAGATATTAATAATACCTTTAAACGAGCAATTCTTGTTTATTTATTTATTTATATATTTATATATATATATATTTCGGGGATCTCGGTAACGGCTCTAACGATTTCGATGAAATTTGCTATACGGGGGTTTTCGGGGGCGAAAAATCGATCTAGCTAGGTCTTATCTCTGGGAAAACTCGCATTTTCGAGTTTTTATATGTTTTCCGAGCGTCACCCAGATATTGGAATTTATATGAAAACGTGTCTAGTGACGTCACGGTCGACTCACCTACTTTTTATGTTTCAGTCAAATTTATTAAATAGAAATAGTATTTAAATATGCTATCTATATTTTTCTAATAGTTATCTGGTGCTTTATTTCGTGCACGGTGTGAAATAATTTATTTTAAGTAGAGGAAAGTACCCAGTTAGTATCAGAAATAGATACACTAGTTACTAGGTACTGAGTTCTCTAGAACAAGCTATGCTTTTCGACCGCATCCCAATTCGTAATCGATAAATATACAATATCAAGGATAGTTTTGAGAATTAACTTACCTTTTCTCATTAGATCTTTGAGCCACTTGAAACAATACCTAGTTATTTTATGATAAATGTGGAAAATGAGCAATAATTGGGCTGGGAAAATGCCTTTCATCGTGTGTAGCACACAACGTAATCTAAGTACTATTCATAATGGGTAGAAAAGAAATAGTAGTGAACAGAATGTAAAACTACCAGAAACTCGTTAAATCACATCTGAAACGAATCTGAAGATATATGAACGCTTTGAAACAGTAACAAGCTCTATTTGAAGTAGTAACCCAACAGTATGTAACATCTGCCAAAATATTACACGTTTCAACGCTTGTACATGCAGCATAATGTCTGACAATAGCGGCAATTTTCCGAACGCTTGAACAGCGGCGATGCAATGCACGGATGCACGGACATTTGCACTATTCTGCATGCATCCAAGACATATGTTTGCGATACTGCCCTCACTGGTATTTCTGTCTTGGAGTGGAGACTTCGAGCGATTCGAGAACGGCTTAATGTTCCGCTACTGATCCACCAACCAACTGTTTTAGACGACGGAGGATACATAAAAGGGTTAGGATGTACAGAGAACTCAATCGCGAATCGCAGCTGTGCAAAAAATGAAAAGGTTACACTATTTACTTCGGAAAATTAATGTAAGTAATACATATTGGTTACAGGCTTGCGCGCGTCGGTGTTGTCCCATGAGCTAGATGATTGCGAACAATATCGTAGCCACATGACTTCGGCATGTGCTGAATGGGGATCCAGAAACGAGACAGTAGACACCGATGCAAATAGCACATTATCCTATTAGATTGCATAGCGTTTCTTGCAACATAACGATAACTAAGAGTTTCGCCCAGTCATTTAACCTTGCGAAACATGGGAAAATAAATGGACATTAGTTTTTGCCTAACAATACCCTATCCTATCCTATCCACTTGGCTGTCCGGCAAATAAACTGTCTAGTCTAGACGACAGTAAAATTTCGTTTATGATTCTCAATTTTTCGTGTTTAAATCATAAAAGATGTCATTTAAATTGGGCAATTTTGTTTTGCATCTGAAATTATATTAAGATGTTTCAGATTTAAATACAAGAAAAAAATACAGGTTTTGATTCCGGAAGTTACGGAGCTCTAGTTTGTATTTACCATTAAGTTCTCGAGTTTTATGAACGAATATGGTAATTGTTTTTTGATAATAGGTGATTAGATGATTTTTTTTTATCTTGCGTTATTCAGGGGGCTTCAAAACTTAATTTTGAGCTCGGTAACGCTTTATATAGATAATATTAAAGTACAAGTCTGAGAATCGATGCGCAACGGAGATGTCGTAATAGCGATAGCCGAGATTAAGATGCGACTCCAGCCGAGGAGCAGACTGGCACACTGTAACCGAACCGGGAACAACGGGCGCCTTGTCGCGCTTCCCGTCGGCCGCATTCGACGCAAATCAAACAAAACGCTGTCCTCGTGTTCGGTGTTACTGCACTGCGGGTAGCCACGCTCGTTGCCGTCTCTTTAGTGTAATCAACATTTTATAGTAAAGATTAATGTCGCATTTGATAAATGGAAGTTGAATTCGTCGTTTGGAGAATCGTTTAGGCACTTTCGTGTGTTCTTTAGTATAAACTAGATGTATTTATATCGGTAAGGGGCAGTGGAGAAAAATATTTAACACCACGTGTTGGCCAAACATCAGGTTTCGATCGTTTATATTTTTACTTGAGGCCTAATATCCCGATTATAACGCACATCACGAATAGAACAATCATTGCTTATGTAGAAGTAATAAAAGCATCGAAAGTCATCCATGACGTGATTGTGGAAGGTATGCCAGTAGGAATTATCGCAGACCGGACGAATCAATCGGCGCTCCGCTCCCGGCTCCATTGAGGGACTCCCACTAAATTAACGAGCGTCACCACCTCGCCCGCCGGCCCCGCTAAGCCGCGGATAAGCGTTTTAGCACGCGGTTAACAATGTTAACATCCCGTAAAACATGCAACAAAGGCCATTTTAAAATGTTTCATAATGGCCGTGGCTAAGTTAGAGTACGGAAACTTCAGAAACGAACACGACACCGCAACATATTAACCCCCTTATCCATAAAAGAAAACTTAACAAAACTTTGTTAGTTAAAAGGTTGAGGTGTTAAGGTTCGACATATGTACGTACCCAATAAATAGGCTCTGATAGAGATCTGGCTAAAAATTCGAAGTTTTTAGAAACACTACACGCATGACGTCATACATTTTTAAATTAGTTATTAAATATCCTAAAAAGTTTGTTTTCCTAAACAGTCCAAGTCTAGTCCCCTGTTCCAATTGCCGGCCTGTATCTTAATAATCAAACAATATCCTGATTATAGCGAATCGAAAGAATAAACACACTACATGTAAAAGAAAAACAATGACTTGCAATTTCCTGCAAGTATTTAGTCTCTATTATTAACATGAGTACGTTAAAGGATGTCACCACCGCATTGCAGGGGCGTAAATTGTAGGGTCAACGTCAACGCAATCGTGCGGTACGTTGCCCGCTGCGTCAAGTCGCTCGGGTGGCGCGGGTTACGACATTACTGAAAAACATAACCGCCCCACTGCTCAGGCTGCATGCTACTAGGGCTGGACAGCCTGTTCATTGATAGTCTGGTCGCGATGAACGCCGCGCGGTGCTATACGGCGATGCCGGGGCCCAAACCCCTCCCTCTCTTTGGGAATTCTTGGCGATTCGCTTTAGGACAAAAACCATGGCAGACAAAAGCTTTGGACATCACGTTGTGGACTCTGAGATCTTTAGCTGGTGACAGAGGAGCCGCTAAAGTGGCCAAGCTGTTTGGACATCCAGACTTGGTATTCCCGTTTTGCGCCGAGGAAACAGCGCGAGTTTACAGACGAGAAGATTCCATGCCCTACAGAGCTGTAGCGCCGTGTCTTAGGCATTACAAGAATGAACTGAGAAAGGATTTTTTCGGTGAAGAGCCCGGGTTGATAGGAGTGTAAGTAACACGAACCGCTTGAACCGGCGATCTATAGGCTGAGCAATCTGCTCCTGCTACTGATGTACCCGTGTACAGCTCTTGATTGTAGATAGTGCGTTTAAGACAGATTGTAAGTTAGTTATCTCCGCAGGCACGGAGAGCCGTGGTCCCGGTTCCGGTCGAAGGTGGCGAAAGCGCTGGCGGCGCCGGAAGCCGCCCGGGCCGCGGTGCCGGCTCTGGATTACGTCGCCGACGATTTTGTGAAAAGGTTAGTTTATTTTACTTCTGATTTAATAGATGAGTTGAGTTTATTATTAATATTTAATTTGTCCCACTAGCAATATTTACTTATATTAGTTATAAGTATGTAATATTCTCAGCAGTCTTTATAAGATTATTATGTCACCGACCGTTTTTTTGGCTGAGCCCGCGGGCCGGTTTTTCTGAGGGCCCAGTTGCCCACAAAGGGCTTGTACTTGTAACTAATGAACATGATTATGTCGTTAGATTTGTTTCGAGCTCGAGACTGCTGTATACCTGTCATCGAGGGTCATAATATTGAAATAAAAAAGTAGGGTATTTGAAATGCCTTAATTAGGCCATATTGAATACTCCTAAAACTAGGTAAGTAGGTACTCCTATCTGTGTATTATAAGACCTTCGCTCAAAGGCACTGTTGTATAAAGAAGCGACCGTAGCACCTAATTATTTATTATTCATTATTTTGACAGGCATCATAGCTAGTCTCCCTGTAACACTGGATGCTATATCTACTATATCATCAAGTTACGCTACGACATATTAAATAGACACTTACTCGCTGAAATGTGCTACTTACACAAAAAAATTGACACATCATTACGGAGCTCTTAACGGTTGAACTCGTTTCAAACACATCAAAAAATTAACTTACATAACTTAGGTAACGAGTTAATGAAACTTGTTGTACTGTAATGTGTTTAGACGCCTCATTTATTCAGTAAAACAATAACTAGTTCAATAGTTTTGCGGTATGCACACTTCTACTCAAAGGAATCTCATTAATGTGTTTGTTTAATTATAGTTTTTGAGACGTTAGATATAAGGTATATATTACGGTAAGGAGACGATGAGTATGGCCTAAGCAGAGCAGTCTGTTCTCTCTGTAGAATCTCGGTTTAATGACCACATCCCGTTCTTCAGAGCGGCGGCGTCTGCACATTTGTTTTGAGCACTTTGTACATGACTCACTGCGGTTAACAACAAATCTCATTCATTGAAAAAGAAACGTTTCGTTTGAGTAACCTTTACGTACGATGTTTAACGAGAGATATTCGCGTTGTTTACTTCTGTCTAAATAATGATGATGATGATGATGTTTTAATACATTTTTAGAATGGAATGCATCGTCGATGAAAACCGGGAGCTACCTACAGACTTCCTTAGCGAATTGTACAAATGGGCGCTTGAATGTAAGTAATCTAAATTGCTCATATCCCAAAGCCAAAGCTTTTATTTTTGTGTTATTAGTGTATGCAAATAATTAATCGAATTTTCTTTCCTTCAGCGGTCGGAGGCTGGGCTTTAGGCACAAGGCTAGGGTGTCTCAGCGACGATGATAAAGAAGCGAAAGAAATAATAAGATGCATACACGGATTCTTTCACAGCGTTCCTATCTTAGAACTATCTGCTCCAGTATGGAGATTATACTCTACCCCGGCTTATAAAACTTACGTAGAAGCTCTGGACGCCTTTCGGTCACTCTGTTTGAAAAGACTGACTGACAAAGGCGTATGTGCTCAAGTAGCGGCGAAATGTGGCGAAAAAGTAGCTACAATTTTAGCATTGGATTTGCTATTGGTTGGCGTCGATACGACGGCGGCCGCGGCTGCCAGTACCATGTATCTTTTGGCGAATAACGCCAGAACTCAGAGAAGGCTGCAAGATGAATTGGATACAAATCTACCAACGGACAGAGTTCTAACGAGCAAGGACTTGGACCGACTTCCGTATCTCCGGGCGTGTATTAAAGAAGCTTTGCGGTAAGTTCCCTTAATCCCAATATTCCCAATACAGTATCTTATTCTAAGAACCTATTTGCCTTTCCTATTATCAAACAAGTAACCGTTCAACCCCATGTTATTATGGTCGCGCACGTACAAGTTTTTCCTGGAAACCCGTCGGGGAAATCCCGCCCTAACAAGCCTTATGAATTATCATCAGCATTTAGCCCCCGGTCGCATAAAGGGGTAAGTTTGAGTTTGTCCTGTCATTTAGAAATTCAAGTAGCTCTTTACAGCACCCCTACGAGGTGGGCGATTATCTGAACAGGCATACAGCAGTTTGTATAATATTTACATTAACGAGCTAACGCAGAGGCGATGTCGCAGGCAAACATGCGATCGACCTTACTAACCGATATTCTCGATCCCCATTTACTTAATACAAACAGGTATATGTATTAATAAATCGCTACTAGAGTAAACTCTAGTTCGATAACCGCCAATAAGTATATAATTCGAATCCTTTTATCGATAAGAGTGGGCTAATTTCAAAACTACTTAAAAACGTGACTGCACTTTTGACTCTACACATCATTAATTGATGATTTTATTAATAAAGTGACCATGATGCACGACTGCACGTTCGCTGCTGGGTGTATATATATATACGTCGTAGTATTCGGTTTATGTAGATACCCAAGTTACCGAATGTGTAAGAACTACTGACTCGACAGAAAAGATCAAAATAGAATAACGTTTCTCAGCAGAGTAACGTGGTAATGCAGTAATATGCTAAGCAAAACGAACAAGACACATATTCCGAGCTCGCTGCGGTCTTACCGACCTACATTCGCTACTTTTGCTAATACCGCCGTAGGATTAATATGAAAACCACATTAGATCATTCCATGCCATTAACTTCGTTCGCTCCATATCGTCGCTATACTTACTCAACCTCATATCTGCAACAATCATTTGATTTGATGGAAATGTCGCTTTTCTTTCATTCGGAATACGGATGTTTTTGTCACCAAATGAGTGTTGCAGATACGAGGTTGAGTAAGCGATATCAGCCTTTTAACCCCACTAACAAAGAAGGAAGAATGTAGTCATTTGTTCCTGTAAAATATTATAGCTAGTTTGTGGGGACGTAATTATGTTCTGTAAAATTTTATAGTCACGTACTATGTATTACTTGTTAGGCACGTTTGTGTTGGCTTCAAAAAAAATGTTAATAAACTAGTAGATCTCATATATTCTATATAGCTCACTGACCCCATCGTATATTAGAAGAGGTCTTGTCGATGTTAACAATAACATAATAGTCTGAGATTTCTAAGATAATAGATAAATAAATAAATAAAAAGCGGTACCCAATCATGTAGCGCAATATTTTTGAAGTGAATACTTCTTTAGCGGTGCTGGACACTTTTTGAGGTGGGGAAAAATGATAAACTCGAGACAGCGTAAGGCGATCACGTGACCGTAAGCCCCGTAAGGTGGCCACTAATAATTTAAATGGCATTTAAATCAATAAAGAAAAACTCAATGTTATTTGACATTTATGTTGCGGACTCCTTTTCAAGACTCTTTACCTATGTTCAAATAATTTGACGTTGTCATGGCACTTATGTAAATAAACTTAAACATGTCAATGAAAAGGTGTGCTCTTATTTGAGAATGATAATAATATATAATAAATAAATAGAATACCTCCGCTAAACGTATGTATCGTGTTACCGGGCGTCGGTGTCACCTCACTATGTTAATAGTGAGGTGAGTTTTCACTTCTATCGGCACTCCCGGAGTGCAACCGTTGTTGCTTTTTTTTGTAAATTTAGACAATAAGTACACATAAATTAAAACAACATATTTATTGTATAGGTAGCATATTAGCTGTAAGGGCCTCGTTATTTATTTTAGGACCTAAGCTATTTTGCAACCAGATATGCTAATTTAATACACACTTGTAAAGACGAGCATGAAACTTATACAACCATCAGTACCATCACATTGTAGTAAGTATTACCATGGTACCTGTACCTACTGCCTACGTAAAAGTTGGTAATGAGATAAATAAATAAAAAAGACGATATACGCTATCGAGCAATTAGCAAATTGTTAAATCATGGCATGTGACAGTTGAAGAGGCTTGATATCACGTAATAAATAGGATATTTGACTCGAACGAGAATGGTAAAGAATTGTCCTATTGATATGTATGTTGTATTAGTATATCGTACTATTACGTGCCTATTAACGAACATTTATATGACTAATAGTTCTAACTAATATGGTAACAAACCATCTCGGAGTAGTCATGAGTCATTTACCTGATTGAAATAATGTGATTCATTGTACAACGCACAGATTCCAGTTTAACGACTTCTCTTCTTACCATGTAGATATTGTAGAACTAAGTGGCTCTGTGAGCTGTGCTGCAGTGTAGACGTAGCAAACCCCCATGCCATGGATTTTTTTCTACGAAAATCTACATTATTGACCTGATGAACCTGCTCACAAAGTTTCACGAGTCGGTTGATAAATGCGACATGTAGAGGAGAATATCGGGTCAGACAGCCGGACAGAGATACGAGATACGAAAGCCTTTTTGGCACAGGCTCGAATGGAAAGCTTCGCTCTCGCTTGGTCAAAAGACTGTGAATAAAAGTAAAACAACCATTTCTAACCGAGGACGTTTTGGAAAAATTATGTACAATGATTGTAATATTACTAGCAGAATATAGATAAACTAAAAATATATTTTTATATTACAGAATCAAACCCGTTATATTGGGCAACGGACGGTGTATACAATCGGACACCGTAATTTCTGGATACGAAGTGCCTAAAGGGGTATGTTATATTTGATTCTTTATTTTGCACAAAGATCCTTTGCTAAGTGAAGATGCTTCTATAAAAACGATGTAAACATTAATTAGTTGAAAAGCCGAAGGCGTTACTAAATCCAGACACGAGAAAAACATCGCGAAGGTAAACATCTAATGAACCCACCTACCTAAATTATTATCATTACCATCATTCTCATCAAACTCATCAGTCTAACCCAAAAAAAAACACTGCTGAAGATAGTCCTGGGAGGACATTGACCTCCATAATAATCGAAAATCTTGCCTGATAGTCTACATCCACCTTTACTCCGACAAGATTATCGGTTGTTGTAAAGATCGTTTCTAACAATTTCCATTTGTCACATTTCAGTGTCACGTCGTTTTTCCGCATTATATCATGTCGAACGAAGAGCGATACTTCCCGTCGCCTCAGGAATATGTTCCCGAAAGGTGGCTGAGAGATGACGTCACGGACAAAACCACCGCAAGTATCGACCAACGGTGTCCCGTCACTGGAACTGGCCGCGATGAAAGTGGGAAGCAAGGTTCATTGTGCGAACACGCTAAGGCTCAGGAAGTGTGGAGCAAGCAGAAAGAAGTCGGGATACACCCTTTTGCGTCTCTGCCGTTCGGCTTCGGTCGACGGATGTGCATCGGTAAAAGATTTGCAGAAGCTGAATTGCAGTTATTATTGGCAAAGGTACTTAACCGTTCATTAATGTATAAAATAAAATCATAAGCCATATATATCCTTGTAGAATCATTGGAGAATTGTGACACGAAAAGGTTATGGGTATATCTTCTCTTTTCAGACTTTTCACCGCTACGCAGTGTCATGGCGCTACGGAGAGCTGACGTACAGCGTGACTCCAACTTATGTCCCTAACGAGCCACTTCAGTTCACTCTCAGCCCCAGAAATGAGCCGCTTAAAGAGTAGATTATATATCTTTTACGTAGAGTAACGCTACATATTTTTCCACAAAAGATTCAAGGTTATTGAATATCTTGAGTATTTAACGTATTATAAAACCAAATTTTAACGTATCTAAAAGAGGCTAGAAGACAAGGATAATAGGACAGATAAGTTCATTAAATTACCCCAATCCATAATTCTAAGGCACAAATTAATGTTTAAGACCAATTTAAGACACCTGACTGGAATTAATTTGCGAGTGACGTAAAATGTTGCATTAGTAATAGATACCAATTTTAATGGAGGCTTTGTTATAGAAATATAGTCTAGACAATCTAAAATGTATCGCCGTAGTTAAATAATAAATAAACTAATTAGTAACCCCACGAAATCGAGCTTGCATCAAGCTTATAAATAAAATCGATACCTTACACGAGTGTGCACCAGGGATGTTGCGAACATCCGCATCCGCATCCGCAACCGCGGAACATCCGCATTATTTTCAACATCCGCATCCGCATCCGCATCCGCATAAAATCGATGCGGAGCTTATGCGGATGCGGATGTCGAACAAGTCGGTACAGGAACGTCTTAGCGGCGGCGTAAGTGCTAGGTAATTTCGTCATTACCTATAACGAAATCGTCTAGATCCAGAAAAGTCGGCGAAGTTACTGTTTATTAAATATAACGCACCTATATTCTTGCTCAAATACTAAACGTTTGGTTTTTTTAAATAAAAAAATACTAAAAATGTAATATTTGACGTTTTCTAAGTACCTAATCCTGACATCCGCATCCGCATCCGCATCCGCGGATGTGAGCCTTTAACAATCCGCATCCGCATCCGCATCCGCGGATGTCAAAAAATCTGCATCCGCAACATCCCTGGTGTGCACCAGCGAACGTACTAGGATACATGGATATCGGCAATGTGTAGCTGCAGAAGTACATTAGTAAGTTTATCTAAATCGATGATTCACTGTGGCATTAAAAGCTGATAAGCCGGTCGATACTCTCGTTTATCGGTTGCCGGGGAGAGAACAATAATTGATTCAAAAGAGTAACCGAGCTTACTATTTATGACGACATCTGTACCTGATTTTATTAATATAATAAATGTATTTTGTCCTGATTACTTTCTATGTGTTCTCAGTTTGTGTTTGTTTTTGAAACACGTCTTTTTAAGTTAGGTATGTTCAAGAAATACGCAAGAACGATTATTGTTAGAGATATCCACTCAATCCACTCCACTCGGAATTTCTAATGCACTTTACATTGTATCTCAAATATTTCAAAAAAAAAAAGTTATAAATAGTCTTACGTTCAAAAGAAGAAGAAGCTAACGGGTTATGTTGACAGCGTGTTAACTTTGTAGTGCAACATATGCATGCGCAAATAAAGTTGTAGCGCCGGCAGCAACTACAATTTTAATATTTAAAAGATGCCGCAGCCGAGCCGTATTCAGCCGGTTAATATGATGTTTTTCATAGACGTTTAAATTTTTTACAAGTCACATACTATTACGCTGCGACAGTCGAAAAACGCCTAGTTTTCATGGCAAGTGCTATGTCAAGTAACCTTTGGGATATGTATTGTCACTGCCGGTGTAAACTAAGCTTGTTCGGAGTCTACCCCTATGGTAGGTACATTTGCAACATAAAGGCTTACAAATTTTACTCAAAACGCATATATGGACACAATAAAATTGAACTGGCAACGGATAGGCAGTTAAACACTTACTATTTGGCTGAATCATTGAGCTGGTACTCGTTGGAGCGACCGAAGCACTCCTGGACGCCGGCGTCGGCCCACAGCCTCTTCATCGCCGCGAGCAACTCCTCGCTGAACGGCTCCGTGTCCTCCATCCGTTGGATCACGTCGAACACCATCTTGCCGTCGCTCTGTGACAAGACGTGGGACATTGATTTTACGAGTAAAGGTACAGTGTGGATGAATGAAACATTTATAATTTTAGGTAATGAAGTTATATCATATGTATAATTGTATATAAAATGTAAAGGTTCGATAGGGTGTTAATATTTTTTCTTTAAATTAGTTCACGTGTGTGTACTTTAGGTTTAAGAAAAGGTTCAGGTCGTGTCATACCAGAAGGTTAAGAAGTTGGCAGAGGACTGAGTTGGCGATTGCTCCACCGACAAGAGCACAGCTCTTAAATAAGAAGAAGGAGACATGAGAAAAAGAAAAATTGGTTTTTTGTCTTACGTTGTTGACGTATAATGGTCGACAAGCAAAAACTTAAAACACAAACGCTATTTTTTTGTTTACAAATAAAGTCATTACACTTCATATTGTTGTGTAGATTCAGAAATATTTTATATTAATAGAGTATAAAAATAGACTATTACAGAAAGATAGCTATCTCAAAAGTATTCCACGTACAAAAGTAAACATTTAAATACACTAAGAGAGGTTAAGGCTTAAGGCCAAGTTCAGTAAAACTAACAAAGATCCGCGAAAACCTCTGAGAAGAGTCAACAACTCGAAAAACTTTCAGAATAAGCCTCTCGTAGACAATACAATCGACGAGTCGTCCAATAAAAATGTCTACAGGCGCATTGGTAAATCCGAGATCGGTATCCAATCAGAATCATAATATAACCTAATTTGGTTGAATATAATTTATTGTAAGTACTTAAACGACATATACAGAATTAGAAAGAGTAAAAATAAAGCACTTTGAAACTATATTCTGCGATATAGAGCATTATTGTAAAAATATGAGAAGTAGAAGAACCGTGACGTTTAAAGTTGCTTTAACTTATAAAAGCATTTAGACCGAAACCATCGTCAAACGTCTAATTGTTTCTACATAATTATGAATCGATATTCATATGATCATCAGATCATCGATACGATGTACCAGTGTATATTATAAAATAAAATAGGGTTAGTCGTTATAACCTTATAACGTATAAATAAACAAAATGGAATAACTGTGAGGTTTGTTTTATAGTTTATAACCTGTTGAACGTTTTATTGTTTATTGTAAAAAGGTATGAACTCGTATAAAATATATGTTCGTATTCGTAATCACTTCGCCTGCAGTATAAAGCTGTATAAGGAATAATACCGGTTCAACAAATGCTATTGTATTTTACAGTACATATGAGGCTACTTTTCCGCACTAGTGCGTAAAATAGCACTTTTCGTGCGTATGTCGAAACTTTAAAGTGCCATATGTACTGTAAAACGTTGTTCGATACACGTGCGAATAGGTAATTCGCAACTCGTGTCGATTTAAAACACTCCCTTCGGTCGTGTTTTAATTTATCGCCACTCGTTTCGAATTTCCTCTTTTTCGCACTTGTATCGAAAATAACTATTTTATTATTCAATTTATCATGTCAGTTATGATTCCTTTGTAATGTAGGAACAGTCTAGTTACGTAGGTATAAGGCAACAGCCGTTTGAGAAGTGCAAGTCTTTCCAGAACTAGCACGCTAAGCGCCACTTGCACCATTTTACTAACCCGGGGTTAACCGGTTAAATCAAGAGTTACCATGGTTACCAGTACAATTTGACTTTAGGTTAACGGTTTAACCGCTTAACCCTGGGTTAGTGGGATGATGCAAGTGGGCCTAATGCGATTAGCATTTTAGTGAACAGACTTGTTATTCCTACTCCCGCTCGCCGACCGCATTCTTTTAGGGCCTTGAAATAAAGGGTCCTCTCCTCTCGTTGCGTAATTCCAGTTGTGACTAAAGAAAAGCAGCCAGCTTGGGGGCGATCGGGAGGGCCCTTTTTAGGGTTCCGTAGCCAAATGGCAAAAAACGGAACCCTTATAGATTCGTTATGTCTGTCTGTCTGTCGGTCTGTCCGTCCGTATGTCACGGCCACTTTTTTCCGAAACTATAAGAACTATACTGTTGAAACTTGGTAAGTAGATGTATTGTGTAAACCGCATTAAGATTTTCACACAAAAATAGAAAAAAAACAATAAATTTTGGGGGTTCCCCATACTTAGAACTGAAACTGGATATTTTTTTTTCATCAAACCCATACGTGTGTGGTATCTATGGATAGGTCTTCGAAAATGATATTGAGGTTTCTAATATCATTTTTTTCTAAACTGAATAGTTTGCGCGAGAGACACTTCCAAAGTGGTAAAATGTGTCCCCCCTCCTGTAACTTCTAAAATAAGAGAATGATAAAACTAAAAAAATATACGATGTACCGATTACCATGCAAACTTCCACCGAAAATTGGTTTGAACGAGATCTAGGAGAGGTAAGTAGTTTTTTTAATACGTCATAAATCCCCTAAATACGGAACCCTTAATGGGCGAGTCCGACTCGCACTTGGCCGCTTTTATTTTTTGCAATCACGACGCTATCATAACAAATCAAGTTAACACAACAGCAATGCGGCGGAAAATCCTACGCTGAAACAAATACTTGTTCGGGCGTGTGTTCCGGGTGCAGAGGGATTTGGTGAGATACGTTTGCAATTATGACGGGTGGCGGAGTGAGAAAGCAAGGGAGGCAATTCCTGTCACGTACCACCGCAGACGAGTGACCAGTATACGCTTGGTCTCGGATTACGCATGACTGTTACGGACCTCGAGGTCAAAGTGACGCTGGGTCGTAAAAGGCGAACGCTCTACAATAGTACAGGGCTAGGACGCATGCGTGGCCGGACCGCGGAACCCGGCCTCGTCATTCACAACACAACCCTCCAGTATTGCCATAATAATCATGAGATACATTTTGTGTTTATACAGATTTTAGGCAGCCGACACAATTCATTTTATGCTGTATTTCACATACGTAGTCTGTGATTATTTTGACAATCGTTACTTTATTAGGTATTTATTCAATCTTCTTATTTTCAACCTGTTTGTTACCCCCCGTTTTGGTGTAGGGTTCAAATGTTTCCACTTGCTCCGGTCATGGGCTGTCTGGGTCACATCCATCAGTCTAGGTCAGTATGGGTTATGTTATCAGAACGTGAGACGTCAGAAACTTCACCTATTTAACCAATTTTTTTTATCTAGCTTATGGCAACACTGGAACACCCATTCGCGCCCGCCACCCTAGCTCGATATCTACATGCTGCACTTTTATTTACATTCGCCATTTATTCGTTTCTGTTCTTATTTAAATAACGTTTTACGATCCGTTTGTCTATGGCAGCCATTCTCAAAGTGTGTTCCGCGGAACCCTAGGGTTCTGCGACACCCCTGCAGGGGTTCCGCAAGAATTTAGAATAATAAAATAAGCATAATTATTATGCTTATTAATAAAAAAATACACTTCTAAAAACTATTGTTTTATTGTAGGGTTCCATCAAGTATTTCGCTTTCCAAAAGGGTTCCGTCAAAAAAAAAGATTGAGAACCGCTGGTCTATGGTAACTAAAGTGAAAAATGGCCGTGGTATCCGATTAGCGAATTTAGAGCTTTGGTCACGCATGACCACTGGTAATTTGAAACATTCTATGCATAACTTTGTCTATCACGTCATTACTATGATGAAGATGATTTATATGTGACGTCCCACGGGTAAAGGTACCTTATGGCCGTTAGCGCTTACGCTATTATTAACGCCGCTCCGCCGCCGCGCGCTATTATTATTGCGGCGCTGTGCGACGTAAGCGCCAAGTGCCATAAGGTACCTTTTGCCGTGGAACGTCACATATTGATCGAACATTACAATAGTGAACAAAGGTTGCAAACAAAATACACCTACGCGATATCGGTCCGTGTCTTAGTTTTAAGATTTTTTTGCGGCACCCTACCAGAGTTCATGAGCTTTAATGGAACTATCCACACAACATACACCGATTATTACTATTTTGTACAGCGGGAATACCGGTGATGGCTCAACGCTTATCGGAAGATTCGTGGTGTTTGATAAAACTGTAGTTTGTGGCTTACTTTATTTTCATCTATACCGGGTTTGATATTTTATTACAATTTTGGCATTTCTACAATCTTACTCGTGGCGTACAATGTATTCATAACTAAATTTTGCCTATTTTGAAGCTGCAAAGATGATGTGAGCTTGGACTTTTATATTTTTACAATGATTCAATTATAAAGCTTATAATGGCACATATTTCCTCTCATTCCAATCCTAGTGAACTCGAATAACACAGAACTAGTATTGTTTGATTATTGATTAGACTGTGTACAAATAACTAACAAGATACTTCAGAGGTATAAGTTATGAAATAAGTATATTTATTAGATATTGTTTAAAATTGCATACTTGATTAGATGTTTTAAACCACCAGGCTGACATAAATTCCCTAAAATCGTTTAACATTACAACAAAGCCCTTTCTTTCTTGTTAGTTCGGTAAAATAATTCATTCAGTCACGAGCTAGGCCGTTATTAGTGGAGTTTAGTGAGCTATGTGCTATGTACCAACACGCCCGGCCGTCACTCGGCGCTATCTCCGCTGATAACGCTTTGAAGGGTTAGATTGACGTTGCTATTCATAAGTAAGGAACAAAGGCTTTTCATACGTGCTGTGTAGACAAAAACTCAACATTGTAACTTGGTCCATCATTTAATCCTAAGGAACTTGAGTATATCAAGATAGGCAGTGTACTGATAACAAAAGTAGTAGAGAAAACAAATTAATTGTGTTTTTTTTGGTGCTTAAGGGGGAAAAATTATTGCCGAGGTCTCGATTATAATAATAAATTGTTTTGGAAAATTGCAAATAGAACATTTGGAAATTATAGAATATGTTACTACGCATGGCGCATAAGTAAGTTATAAAGATACGATTGCAACAGTCGACGTCAAAAATATGTTTACACTTTTACATTTGTTATAAGGCATAAAGAGTAATCATATATTTAACCTCGACTGTAACTTTATAGCATGGCGCATTAGAAATGTGCGGCAAGTTACTAGTCGTCTAGTACGACTATTAGGTACTTCTTTATGTATTTTCATATTGGCAACATACACTACAACTACATATGTGTCTAACAAATCTAGAGAATCAAGGCTATCTAACAACATTTTTGCGGTTGTACTATAGAGATCTGTCCTGTAAATGTCCGTTGTACCTGTGTTTACGATGTAGGTGCAAAGCGAGAGATATGTTATCAGTGGTCGTTCGAGCTCAAGCGATGCGCGTCACTTGCGTTACTCAACTTTTTAGCACAATCCATTTATTTCATGTCTAGAGGCTTTAGGTTAGTATTGCCAACGACACCCCTTTTGGAAGTCAAAGTCCGTATTTGTAGAGTCTTAAAAATATTAACACCGTTTATTTATTTATTGTCTGCGGTACGTAATCAAAACGTAGGCAGAGATTAGAGAACGTATTACTGTTTTAAAGAATAATTATACAATTCCGCCGTTTGGAATCTGTTCTAGAAATGAACCCGAAAATTATGAGACATTATTAAAGTATAACATGAGAATATATAATGAAGGAAAGATACACCGAATATAGATAACATGTAGTATTCAGGTGTTATGATATAAATAATAGAAGGAAGAGTTGAGGGCCGAAGCTGTGTTATTGTGGTGATATTGGGATGAGAATGAGACTATTAGTATTAGTCTCATTCAAAATCTAATTTTGGTATCGCAGCATTCGCTCGGACCATTGTTAAACATCTTGTGAAATCAAATGTAAAGTTTCGATCATCTCTCCAAGAGCGGTTAGTTAGTTAATTTTCGTGAACATTTTCCGCAAATCGTAATCCATTTTGCGTGAAATACGCGCTACTCTAACCACCCCTGCTCCCCCACGAAACTAGCAATGTTTTCAGGTTGCTAACACCACTATTTATGGCATACCAATATTTATAGGTTTTAACAGGTATCTAAAAAGAGCTGCAAAAGTCACATGGGACAGGCAAGGCACATGCCTGGTCTACGGAAGATTTTTGAAATCCGGATAATGCTGCTACGCATTGCGGCGTATAGCACAGCTACAACTCTAAGCCTAGAGCCCTATTCTGATTTTAATTTCTGGTTGAAAATGTCACTTTTTTTGACAGATGCCAGATGAAATTCATAAAGACAGATCAAGTGCATCACTTTTGCCTTCTTTATACACAATACGTTGTTCTGTGTGAGATTGAGAAAGATAGAGATATAACTGTTTAAATATCAACATTGCAATATTTTATCGATACTATTATTTTATTAGATTTAGAAACAATATAAATTTAAAATCACCAAAAACAGTTCTGTAATTGAATGCGTTTCAAACATAATAAATATTTAGCATGAAACGAAACTACTATTTCATATACAAGATGTGCCGATAATTCCATTATAATCTCATAATAAATTCTATTACTATTGGCTACGATACAGACGAATGTCCGACAAACAATGCATTAAGCTGCAGCGGATGGATACCCACTAGCAGCAGACTCGTGAATAAATACTTACTATTGATCATACAAAAAGCATTGGTTGGAATTGAAACCGCTGCAGCTACACGAAACTGAATGTTGAGACCATTTCGACACGTGAAATATTTATTACAACGCTCCAACGTACCTATGGTGGGAATTTATACGTACATGGAGTATCTATAGGAGGAAACTCTATACTCCATGTCACTACGGAAATGAGAACGAATACCATATGAAAGTACCATATGTTGAAAGGATAAAACCTTTACAATCTTTACATCTAAGTATATTATAAATGCATGTCATAGATACTTTATGAACGACTTCTGGCTTCTTGTGTTTCTTGTGCTACAATCGATATTTATGTAATTAGGGCTACACTTAAGCTGAATAGACGAAACTTTAGGAAATCGCAAGGGAATAGGTCTGGCGGCGAACCGGAACGGCAAGGCTCGATGATGTAAGTGTTCTGATATAAGTATCGATTTCGAGATTTAGTAAGTAACGGCATTCACATCTCATTCTGCGCCAAGCCAAACGACCTAGCCCGTCCAACAATAAGTACCTATGCATCAACTTCTAGGTGTACCAGGGCTATAACCGTGAAACTTATTTTCGTATGTCGTAACAGTAAACAGTATCCTAACAGATAAAACTCGTCATCTCATCGCACAATGCGTTTCCACTGTATGTACAAAAAGCAGTCATAAGAATAGGATAGCTGAAGATTTTTCACTACTTTTGCTGGTTCCATTGATCCGCAAGTTTAGTTTACGTGCGAACGTTGCTAAAACAATGTCAAATCCTGACTGACTCTTTTTCGGAAACATGCCTCAGCGACAACAAATAATTGAAGCTTTGATTTATTTTAAAGATTGAAGCCAACCGAACTAAATAAAGTAGTATCTTGTGTGGCGGAGTCCTAGCAGTGACCTAATACATATTAAAGTTACAAGGACGATATGTAAAAATAGCCTGTATTAGTATTTACGGATGTTCTAGTTTTTAGCTTTTTTTTTTAATTAATCACTGGATGTAACTCTAAACAAACTAAAATAAGAATAAACCAATAACTGCGGTTGGATATGGATATACGCGCTCACTTCGCAATCAACATGTGGCCAACGGAAACTCTGGCTTTATTCTCTAATGTGCATTTGAACTATCAAAATGATATCGAAAACTTAGTACTTGCAAGTGCTCACTCGCTCTATACATGTTACATATACATATGTGAGAGTGACGTATGCATTCATATTGGATTGGTATTATGGCGGTATTGAATCTTTTCTGAATACGCCCCGAGGCGCACTCTGACTAAGTACCTACTTAGATCGAGTCGTTCGATCGAGATTACTTTTTACTGTCGACCGATATTTATAGAACACCACCGAGTAATTCACGTAATATGTGTAGGCATAAGCACGACTGGTAGAGGTTTATTTTAGGAGCGTCATACTGATATCCAATTTAACCAATTTGGGGCTCCGTTTCACTTATTTTGTTTTTTATTTTTAGCATCTTTCGTTTTAGAATAAAGCTTACATATCAGCTGAACATTTCGTTTTGGGATGGTGGAGTTGGAAAAGTTCGCCTGATAAGAGCTCAACTATACCGAGCAAAGCATATGAAGTGGTGTGGCTAATATTATCAGTCGCAAAATAAATAGTATTACGGAGATGACAATTAACTGAAAAATATGAAGTATTGAGAATAGTTCGCAAATAAACTCTGCTCATAATATATGTGCCCTAGCTATCTCACATGCACTATAAATTAATAACCATAAAAGCTGACGCGCGAAATCTGTAAATTAAATACGACTTTAAATATTTTCACAAACTTAGTACCGACGCCATATCTGTAATGTGAACTACTACGTACGTACGAAATAGTATTACTAAATTGACGCCTTGTTTTGACGCATCAGAGAAAGTGTTTGGCCACATTTTTGTATACAGGAAGTATTGTGGCGACCGATGGACCGTGAACGGAAACGAATGTGATTTTAATTAACTATCGATTAGAATTACCACTATACAAATTTAAGTCGTTGCAGTGTTGTGAAACAAACGATAAGTGTAATGCGTCTTAATTTGAGAGACACTTAACATAGTTTGATTTCAAATTTGTTAATTGACCGTATTATTTATGCTTTTCGTGAGGTTAATGATCCAAAATGACAGTTGATGAACGCATGGATTAGATTTCTTTCGGATAAACAAGAAAAATAACATTTGAATCTTAATCCAATACGATAAGCAGCTACTTTATGTACGTTTAGAAAACGTACAGGTTACAATCTTGAGATCAAACATTCTAGAAAGCAGCTTATAGCTGGATTAGGGTTGCCAAAAACAACATTCTTGACTAGTCATCATAAACTGTGATATTCGATCCACCACTAAATAATAGTTCATTATTGTCGAGGTTCGGAAGTAGCTACTTGCTGGCTGAGGATTCGTTTTAAACGGACGACCTTGGGAGCGTTTAATTGAATCCGAAGCCAGCAAGTAGCCTTCCAGCCGAGTCATATATAGTGCTTTTCAAAAAATGGTGCAAGAAATAGAAATATTTTACAGAAGCAACGTTCTAATTTTCACAGAAAAAAGTAAAACCATTAAAAATATTTGCTTTGCCGCCTTTAAAAAAAGTTATTTTTTTGCTGAAAATACGCCAACCTATTTGAGACACCTAAATAGTCGCGGTACCAACATTATAATAATAAGTGCTGATCATCTGTTTGGCTGTTTAATGGACCTATGCGTTCATTTGATATGGCCATTTCAACTTTTAAAAAGTTTGGAACTCGTTAAATAATGGAATTTGTATGTAACATTGCAGTCCCGAAATCGAGACTGCAATGTTTTTAACTTTTATATTTTTTGACTGACCATAAACTACGCACTTCGCGACTTATTTTTTAACCGGCAACGTCGACTTTGCCGTCCATTTTTGAGAAAATGGATATCTATTATAAATATGTTAATTTGTGGATAACATCCTAATATACGCTAGAACCTCTTTTGCTATGGAAACCCTTACCTCCCGGTCCTTATTGCCATAGGTGATACCCAGGTTGGGCATGGCGCGCAGGATGGCGACGAGCGACTGAATTGTGTTGCTGTACACCACCGGCCGGTACTGTTTGAAGTCTTCATTCGTAAAGCCACTTTCGTGGATAATTCTGTAGACAAACAAGGTAACGTGAGATTTGTTTATTATGAAGCAAAACTGTAGACCTACTTCCTATCATTTTTACCAGTCGGACATTGGTTACAATTTGGTCAATTATGAGTTTAAAATCTTCTTCAGCATACCAGCATTTAGCATAGTCGTAGGCCGTAACTCAAGCACGCAAGTGTACTAAATTATAGACTTGCAGGCTTGCGTTACATTACAGCCTACTTTGAAAAGAAAAATCATCTGAGCAATTATTTGAGAGGCACAACTAATAAAGAGGCCCGATTATTAAACCGGATATACGCAATAATATGCGAAATCTCGTCATGTATGATATCTGTAGCGTAGAGTAACGCACCTGTCAACCCAAGACGAACCCTTTGAAGTGAACACTACGATGCGACGGAGAGAGTGCAAACTTTGTGCTACATTTGAGATGGTGACGAGCTCTGCCAACTTTTTGTCACATCGCTTATTTATTTCCCCGTTTTTTCAGCGGAGATTACACACGCGTCTGTGTAAAAATTCCAAAAATTGTCAAAGAATGTGTTTTATGTTAGACCAATTTTGAATTTAACTCCAGCTAATTTCTGTCAAATAGCAAATCTTTGAAGAATAAAGTTCTTACATTATTGAAGATATCAAAAGATAAGAGTAGGTAGGTACTTTTTACATAGAACTGTGTGATGAGAAAGCTAAAGAATCTATTTCCTGGAATACCTTCCTTCACCACCTACATTTTTCTAAATAGTGACAGGGTGAAAGAAGGAAAACATGTTATTTATTTGATTATACAGCATTGCGAATATATATTTATTTAAGCCATTTATAACTCAATCGCGTGTCATTAATAAATATTTCGCATTTACACCAATAAATAGCAATTACAGCTGCAAACTATATCACGTAACAACCAAACCCTCTACTGTTGAATTTTAATCAAAACAAAGTTTTGTGCGGAACACTAAAAATAGAACCTCTAAGACTCGACCGTATCGTAGGAATACTATTAGGAATCGATAATCATAAGTGTCCCGCTTTCACACACCGGTATGTACCTGTGAGCCCCAAGAAGCACGCACTGGGTATAGTGGATCCTTCGACAATGGCCTGACGTCACACCAGTTTCCCACAAGCGATTGTTCGAATACGTTTCAAGAATATGAACAATGGAAACTCAAACTATGCTACGAGCGTGCTGGTCGAAAATAATATGTCGACATAGTAAAGTCGTGTTAACAACATTTTCGGATTCGCTCGTGTCACGGAAGATTTGTCGCCATATACGTCCAAGACGTATATGTCATATTTTGTACCGAATTAGAATCAAGTTCATTCAACTGATGATAATATACTATACTATAATGGCCTTGTGACTTAGTAATTCTATTTAATGAGTTTCTCCATAGAGGACGGCTGACTCACGCATACGAGGGAATTCGTAACTCATCGATGGACTTGGCGTTTTTCCTTTAGTTAGGCGCTTTACCAACGTCAACAGTTGGCTGACCATTTGTAAACCTTATTACAGAGAGATAAGATACACAATAGGTTAAATGTGTTGCTGTTAGTTATTTCACACGCATTGTGTACTGAAGCAGTTGTTTAAGATCGTCCACGTCACAAGCCATATCTAGTATCCGGGTCTCTGCTCTGCCCAGTAGTCAATGACGTCAGAGACGGCGTCATTGTCTAGCCTTGTTTACACCTAACCTGTAAATCTAAGGCATGACAATGATTTAGGTCCTGTTCAGAGGAGGAATGCGAACGGATCGTAAATTGTGAGTTTTTGATGATTACGTGAAGTCTTATTAGGATCATATGTTGTCTTTTGATTCTTGTACCTAATTGAGAGTCAGGATCATAAGTTGTCTTTTGATTCTTGTACCTAATTGAGAGTCGATTTAGGAACAATGTAGTTTCCGCAAACTCTGAATGCTAGCCTGTTGGCTACAATGAACGGTAAATGGTACTTTTCAGTTGCCATTTAACCGAATAAGAACTCTATTTTTTGGAATTTAAAGATTCTGGGACAAATTGCAAGCCAAAGTACTATGTTGCCGATTGGTGTTATCAAGAGCTTACTAAAGTACTAGATAACAATGAATGCAATCAATTATGATGAATAGGCAAGTTTTAAATTAGTTTCATAATCCTAAACCATCGATCTAACTAAGTAAAAATACAGATGCTATCGGTCGCGATAAACGTTACAACATGTACAATATCATCGATAAGTCGGCGAAATGTTAAGAGCTTGTTGACAAGCTGTACACAGAGATAGTGGCTGATAGTGGGCAATCATTGATGTGTAGATCAATCGTAGACTGTAGAAGGCGTTAGCGATAATATTTGAAGGCACATGTTCATGTTCGTTGAATTATCTCATTGTTTGGTAATTAGTAATTACCCCTATCGCTTTACCGCCGTGATTTAACAAGGATATTATATTATTATACTGTATAATCGTAATAACTACTTTATTGGAACTTTCGATTATATGATAAGATTAAAGGATATTATAAAAAATCATTGCTGAAGGAGACCATCGTTTAACAGTCGATGAGTTTTGACTATTGACCGATTGATAGTGATCGGTACGAACATCGTACACGAGAACAACATTTGAACCTTCATCTTGCTGATTGGTCAAGAGGATATACTTTACTAAGTTAGGTGCACTATAGATCCGACAACGTCATTTGTTTGTTTATTATACTGTTAAGTCGAAATGGTGTTCGTATGTTCTTTACTTCAAAATAAAATAATAATTTTCCGAGTTTGAAGTTGAGCTACAGATGCCTATACTGCCTACTAATTACAGAATCAGAAACCACCATTCGACAATAATGTTGACATATGATATGAGCAAACGATGTGATTAGCCAATAGGCCGTAAAAGTATAAAGTAAGGCCGAAACAGAGGACAGATACAAGCATGTGACCGAGTAAAAAGATTGCACAGCTTAGGACAAGATATGTGATACCACTGATATACCTGACACTATTCATTATATATTAAGATAAGATGAACTACCTGATACATTCAACAAAAATATATTAGAAATCCAGGTATTTGTGCCTTGTAGTAGAGGAACAATCTGGTCAGTAGTGCATATAATACTGTATTGATTTATTTCGTCCTATGAACGTGGTAAATTAAATATCAATGAATGTTGATGAGATATTCTACAAATGTTTAGACAAAATTGTAACCGATTCAGGTACAATAATTAACTAAACGACCTCAAGTCGAGTTAAAGTAGAAGTAAGTATGTATTATCCAAATATACTCACTTCATTTGTTTGACTATAGTACTCTTGCCGGACTCTCCAGCACCTGAAACAAAGACAATGGTTAATACAGTTCGTATACAAGCATACCTACAGTTCAGTTCAGTTTCTTTATTCATAACGTATGTTACATGTCAATTTTATTATACATATTTACATCTTATGTCTATTTCATATTAACAACAACGTATCAGCTGATTCATTATCGTAATATCGTTATCTATTCCAACGCCCACTTGTGCATTAGCCGACGCTGATCAATTAGTAGATTTACTAGAAATGGGCAAAACAGTTAACTTATTAAAAATCCTTTTTTTGGCACATTTATGTGTTCAGTAATTGGATCCAGTTTAATAGTTCAGTATTAGATCAACAACTTAATTTAGTTTGGTTCAAATTGTCTTATTATTTGGTTACATATAATTTATGTACATAACTAAGTTGAGTGTAGAGATGACTCGTTGTGATGTGGGACGTTAATTAAGACAACCAATCGGTTATAAGTATGTTTTTATTCTGGATAATGTTCCTAAGTGCTAGCGTATATATAATAATAAGGCTACGTAAGAGTGTGCGTGGGTTAGCGCACACTACACCTCCCTTTTGGAAGAAAAAAAAAAGATTAGAATACAAGTAGCTAATAGTCTTTTTTTTTACCTACTCATATTAAACAAAAACATCAAAACACAACTGATACAAAAAAAGGTAAAATTTTAGAGTACATTAATCAATAATATTTTTTATTTGATTATCTGATTACCATAAAATATAATACTAGATTTTTATATTTAAATGTTATATTATACCTACACAAGTTAGGAATCATAACAATAATGAAACATTACCATTAAAAAAAATGTTAAAAAATTACACGCAACGATGACGAAACAAAACTCTAAAACTATTTTCAATGTTACATGTTAGTTAATAAGATAAAATAATTAATATAAACTAATCGCAAACTATCTTATAAAAATAAAGATTAATTAACCTTGGTCGTACATTTCAGTAAGTTTCAAAATTTTTCATTTTCGTTTAATATTCCGTGAATGAGGTACCTCGACGTATTCAGTGGCTTTGTTTAACTATTTTATTCATTATAAATTCATTTGTATGACGTCCCTTTTGATATAATACATATTTCCATGTACATACTTGCATCTAAAGCGTGCATCTCTTTTACGGCAAGGGTACACAACGCTTTTACATTTGTGGTCGGCCGACCTTTCAATAATATATCTATTTATTTACTCAGGATACAAGGAAATTTTATTTTTAAGCGCGCACACATACTATTTATTTATATTCACATTCAGGCAGTTCTTTTAACACTTCCTTACATCATATCCTTCCATGTGTCCAAGGAGTCTCCACGATTGATGCTCGATCGAATCATGGTCAGACCTCCAAGGATTCCGTGCCTGCCTTGTATCCTGGTGTACCCTTGCTAACCTAACCGCTCAAGGCCGCCTCTCGGGCCACCGAAGATGCGATAGGTATATATACTTATTTCTATTCATTTTCTTTCATATTTCACTGTCACAAAAAGAAACACATTCAAAAATCAACCACATACACCATGAAAACTGCAACATATAAGAGTTTCAGCAACTCTTAGTTGATCAGGCTAATCGTCCTTTGAAAAACTTATCTGTTTTAGTTTTCCCAATCATTTTGCTAACGCACTTTTCTAATAACAAACAAATTCAATTTTACTCATAAAACAATCAAAAACCAAACTTTCTTTAGGACTTTCCATACACACAGTTACAAACATATTTACAGACCTTTTAATTCAACCCTTGAAATCCAACATTAAACTTTACTTTAAACATACCGAATACCCGCAAACTCTGTTCCTAATCCTAATTCAATTCAATATTATTCTTTATAATACCTCATTTTATTTTAAAAGTCATATCCATTAATATAAAAGTCATTATTTTGTTTGTTTCTTATGTCAAATCCGTGTATAAAAAAAATGTCTAGACTGATACAATATTAAACAACACCATAAAAAAAAAAACATTTAAAATTCCAAGTAAAAATAAACTTAATCTATGAAAGTTAAACATTAAATGTATATGGATAAAGTCGTAACATATTACGTGACATACCTACTGTCATATTTTTAAATCTGAAACTTGAAACATATAATTTAAGTGTTACTTATTAATCTTTAAATTTAATATTATTACAATAAATTTTAAATGATCTAAATCTGTGTACGAAAACTATGAAACTTGAGATGAAATAACAGACGACGCCTGCGAATCCTTGTATGGAGTGCACGCGCCGCCGTCATGTGCCATATTTGTCAAGGATGAAAGTATGTCATGTACCTACCTATACCCTTAAGCCAAATAAATTGCTAGAATACCTATATTTTTTTTAGACTACATAACAACTAACTACATAACTTTGGGTATTACACATTTTAGGAATACAACTTCAGAACAGAAAAAAAAATCTACGAAATTATAACTATATCAATAAAGCACTCTTTCATTTTAACATGATGGATTTCTCGTCGTCTGTGCCGATCCTTTTTATTTCTATTTAGCACCCATCCTTCGGCCTCACGACACGAACAACGCCCAGCAGCATACCAACACCATCACTACAAATCCCGCCTTTTTATTACATAACTTTGAAATAGACCATCTTTAAAACCGTTATTTTCTGTCCATCCAAATTTTTGTCCATAAGTCACCAGTAGTTAAGATTTTACACTTTCTCAAAATAACAAATTTATTTCACGATCGAAGGAGAGTCACTGTTCACGCACTTCGTCTTTTTATGACTGTAAATCTAGTAATAACTTAATGAAATGTGTCCAACTGTCCATTGTCACTAGTTTATCAAAGCACAAATTGATGAAGTAAAGTTCCAGCAACCAATTCACTATGTTTGTATTTTAAAGTCTCACTGGCTAGCGTTTCAAAATGTTCTTTAAACAAGCGAGGTCACGCACAAATTTTACAAGAGGCCACACACGAAGTCCTTTTTCTGGCGGGCGCAGCGCGCCGCCAGTGCAGCACGAGGCCGCACTGGCAGGATCGCCATGTGGTGTGGGACGTTAATTAAGACAACCAATCGGTTATAAGTATGTCTTTATTCTGGATAATGTTCCTAAGTGCTAGCGTATATATAATAATAAGGCTACGTAAGAGTGTGCGTGGGTTAGCGCACACTACATCGTTATGCCAATTTAAATGGGCTCCTGGGTGTGTATGTGACACAAGCTCGAAAACAACATTTGTCTCTCTTTTTCACAAAGTTACATTATGAGCCTAATTTCTGGTTATTGATTAATCTTACATATGTGGCTATTCCAAAATTGTAAACATTAGTTTCAAGAACGTTATTTGGGTACAAATGACAAATCAGAACCCAAATCTTTTTTGTTCGAATCTGTCGAGATGATCGACCGCCCGCTGCAATAAAACGCGCAATGATATAAACGCAGTTAATTACCGTACGAATGTAAACTGTTACAGTTCACAATATGCATGTCTCGGTAGTCGGTTAAAAATAGCGGGAGAATAAATAAATAATGCGCAAGATCTGAGATCCGCGACCCGAGGCCGGGGATTGAGAACACGCTAAATTTTCAAATAACAGATAAGTAGCCATTTAAAGATGGACATGTAAACAAAATTTAAATAAGTTCTTCATTTTTAACGGTTTATGTTGGTCGTATTTATTTAATAAACGTGTAAATACGTGAACCGAATGCACGCATTAATAGACGCACATGCTAGGTCTCACAAATCTTTTAACTGTCACGCTTTCGTTTTTTGTTGCTACACAACATTACTCCTATAATTAGTTAGTACTTAATGAAATCAATGAATACAGATGATTAATAGAATTTAAGGCATGGCTTTGGCGAGCTTATTATAAACCTCTCCTTACTGTACTTTAATGAGAATCAAACATGAGTAGATTTATTATAAGTTTAACTGCTTACAACTATCGGTAACACTGTTATTCCTGCCAACTACCTACCTACCCAAGTACCCACCTAGCTCCTGTACCTACTTATAAAATACTTAAGACCTACCTATTATAACTAAGAATTTGTAGCGTTAAAAAGAAACATGAAACAAATTGGTACCTTAAGTGATTACTCGAATTAGCTAGATTGAACCGCAAGCATTTACCTTTGATTCAATGTTAAGTGGTCTATTAAGAGCAAATCATAATTGCCGTGACAACCGTGGGTGTCGCAAAACGAGCCTGTCGAATGCAGCTACGTTATTCACAAAACATCTCACCTATTCTCTAATATAACTTGACCTAGAGATCCGTTAAAAGCCACGCGTATTCGAGATCGCGTTTGTACTGGTTTGCTTGAAATGGTGTGTTAGATAAGTGTTGTGAAAAGTACAGGTCCAGGCATCGTGACCCCAGTTGTCATCAATTGGCTCGGCGGCAGCGGCCGATCTCTGACCCTGGCGATACACATATCACCTACGCCTTGTCTCCTGATTTCATATTCGTGCTAACTGCTAGTGCTAGTGAAGGCACTATAGTTTTCTTCTGAATGGGTACTAATTTAGATACATAGATTACTTGTGTATGTTTTAATGTTTGTTTGGGCACATACCGTATACACAAATACTAAGATTCGTAAATTAACACATTTGCAAGCACGTATTACTTCAATTATGTAAAACAAACACGGAATAATTAACTACAGATGTTTTAAAGTCAGTTTGTAATAGGAAGATGTTCGTATGATGCTTGTAAGATTGACTTTATAATAATTATAATTTATTACAACAACGTGATAAGTCACATGTATTAAAACTACTTGTCAAACAAAGGTAAACTCACTGTTACATGTTAATATTCAAATTATATAAGGTCAAGGTTGAAAGTATGGGGTAGGAAGACTAGGAAGTAAGACTCGATCGAGAGGGTTTATCTAATACAAATAATGTAATGTTATGTGTCTGTGTGTATTATATAGTGTTGATCGGTTTTCCTTTGACTTAGTCTTGGCCGAACACACAGTTACGTGTCTAAAAATGTACCTACGAATTTTAGCAAAAAGATTTACGCATTAAAGAAGTTTTTTTATTGTGACAATAACAGACGAATCGTTAAGATTTCAGTGACACGTCGTATCAGCGTGTTAACATCCAACTGAAACATCTATATTTTTATTTAGGTACACGGTGTAAAATGCTTCTTGATGTAAACTTTTCCAATAAAATTCGTTGGATATCGCATGATCACACACCATTAGTTCCTATTTTATATGGCTTTACGTCTGCAGCAAAATTACAAATATTGCTTCCTAACTTTAAAAACGAAATTTCATTTTATATACCCGTAACGTAAATAATTTTCACTGTTTACATGTTCATTCACGCAATTAAGTAGTAGAGTATCCGTCACACCAAACCAAACCGATGTAGTTGGTAAGTCGGTTTTGACAATGACATGCTGGCCGTAATCTATATGATGAATCTGGAAAGTTTCCTCGGTTTCCATTATCTACGGGCAGTTCCCACGGCGCGATGCGACGGGGCTCCGGCAACTTGCTACGACTTGGATAACCGACGTTCGAACTGTCATTTACATGGCCATATCGCTTAGCGAATTGCTTAATGCAATCCTGTGTAAGTTTATCTGGTGATTCGTAAACGCTTTGGAAATTCAGCACACGCAGTTACGATTTAGCAGAGGGTGAGTATTAGCTGCTCGTAGGTAAATTGTTTCACCGTATAAAAACAGTTTGTAAAAATCGTTAAAGTTTCCTTACATGAAGTATTACCATATTTATTTTCTTTGGGATAAATCTTATAATTCTTACTAATTTAACGTTAACAAATAAAAACGAATATTCTATAAAACTTTAGCGGATTTGTAACGAGGCTCAACGTGACTTGTATTCAATGGTTCAATAATAATGCGTGAATAATAACGGAAAAATTGTCGCAAAGCGGATCTCTTTCATGCCATTAGGTAGATAAGGTAAAGCGGGTACAACGTGAGGAGCCATACCTAACATATACCTACCAAAAATAAAGTTACGGTACTTGTTGTTACCATTTTATTTTCAATTAATTGATTTAGTGACAAGGTTTGGACATCCGAACTGGCACCTCGTGCAACGGGTGTGCAGTGCACATCCGAACTGGCTGACTGACTGACTGGAATATTAACATTAGAGACATAAAAATTCTAAGCTTTTATTTTAAAAAACAACGCTAAGCGATGCGCTCCATTAGCGATGGCAACAACAGCTCGGTATCGTGTTATCAGCGATAATATCGCCCAGTCGCGTGCTCGCAACACCCGCCGCTGCTGATAAAATATGTAGCCACCATTAGCTAGCTACAGTGCAATCGCTCCTAACATGGAACACCCAACAGGTTACAGGCTGGATACAATTGAGTGAATCGCGTCAAGTTACGTAGCACCTACATTTTAAATCTGGTTGTCACCTTATTTGCTTTGAGTCTTAACAATTGATAATATCGCCATACCAATTGGTCCCTAACTAATTGTTCTACTATTTATTTTCTTTTTATTCCGTGACAAAAATAACGAGATGCCAATGCCATGTAGTGATGGGTAGGACATCAATTTAAAATGAGTTTGTATGAGTACCTCATTTTCTAAAATGAGGTGTTACAATGTCTTACTTCAAATGAGGTGAGGTACTAGCATATTTTCAGCGTCGACTATTCTATTAATTCCAACGGCGATAAAAATATTTAATACATATTTATACATATTTATGTATTCAACACTTCCTTTATAAATAAATAAATAGTAACATTTAATTGGAGTGCAATTCTGGAGGTTAAGAATAGAACTTTTAGGAGAAAGATAATTTTAGAACCAAGTAAAATGAATAGAGGAGTGAAGTAAGACATTTTTGCGGTACGAAGTACTGCGACAAATTAAGAAAATGAGTGGTACAAATGAGGTGCCTCACGAGTGAGCGACTCGACACTAATGCCATGCATTAATTAATATCCAATAATATAATCAATTAATCACGTTCCCTTGACATCTTTCTAGGACCTGAAGGCGAAATTAACTGATTTCTTCCTAAGTATTCCCATTACAGATAGTCTAGAACTTCACAGTACCCACACTCTTAAGTCAGTTAGGTACGTGCGCAATTAAGAAATCTTGGACGATATTAAGATGGTTTTTCCATAAGGCTAATTCTTAACCACTACGTTTTATGACCTTTCGGTCACCATGGTCAAAAAGTTATTAATAAAATTTGCTAAGTGAAATAAAAATAGGTATGTCATAGATAGACGGGCGACACTTGTTAACTTCGTATACTGATCAAGGAAAAACTATTCGAATAAGTAACCTTTTTAATATTATGTACTTAAATCAGGCTAACGTTCTCAATTCACCTCAGAAACCGTAGTTTAATAGTGTGAATCAATGACACAAAAGCAATTTACAGACTTCACGATACTTCACATTGAATGAGGCACCTCCATGACCAAATCTGGCTATCTATCTTCAAACTTGTCTCGACTATGTGCTAAACACTAGTGTTACTTGACCTCAAGCTTCATAACAACACGCGTAATCAGAGATCAGACTTGCACTGGTCACTGTGAAGTTTTTAGTAACTCCTATGAACAAGCACAGCAAGCACCGGACAGCACGACATGATTACGTGACATCATAACAACACGCGTAATCAGAGATCAGACTTGCACTGGTCACTGTGAAGTTTTTAGTAACTCCTATGAACAAGCACAGCAAGCACCGGACAGCACGACATGATTACGTGACACGTCAATTAACCACAGCAAAAGATCTGATCGTGTATTCATATTCATTGTACCTACGAGCAAAGGCGAGCCTATTTCTCAGGCGCACCAATGTAATGCGATCAGCGTGTGTTCCCGGTACTAGTTTTCTATACAAACTCAGTCCCGGAACCCGGAATTCCCGGTTCTAGGCATACACATTCAGTCCCGGAAGCATTCCCTGAATGTGATCCAGAGATTTGAATCAACTGTTAAACCTAGTACACGCAGTACTGTATTTGTTTATAGCCGCGCTACCGCAGGAGCAGGACCCGCAAGAGCGGGAAGCGGCTATATGCTGATGCTGAGAGTAATACGAGAGCAATATCATTTATTCACCCTAACAGACAGCTGTTCTCCAGCTCTAGAAGGAATACAAGCCGGCCCTTAGTTTTAGGGCCGATTGTAACTTTTTTGCTATGGATATTTTAACGAATCTCTTTGGCTATGGGATGACAGCAGAGTGACTTATAGATACTGGTTTATCAGAATAACCCGCCTGAGCTCGTGAAGCGATTGAAATGAGACCCCTGACCATCTGACATGCGTCGCGTACGGCACCGGCGTACGGGTATGTAATAGGATAGGACTAGTACACCGAATATGGCATACAAAAGTTCCTTGAAATGGTATGGATATGGATATAAAATTATTAGTTCCCTGGTGATACTTTTGATGTATGTATAGATAGGTGAGTACATGTTATTCTAAGGCCTACTGTCCACGAAAGCGTAGCTGCATAGACGCGTATTCGTCATTGTACGCTTGTTGTACGCTTGCTTGCAGCCTACATACAAAACCGCACAACTCTGTCCACGGAGCGGCTGACGCGACGAATACGCGTCTATGCAGCTACGCTTCCGTGGACAGTAGGCCTAAGTTATTCATTATGTTTCTAATATACCAATTTTACAGAATGAATTGATGTGCCATTGAAATTAATTAAATTAATGACAATAAATAACTCGTGCAAAAAAAGACTAATGTAAGCTATTTACATACTTGGGGTTTCACCACTATCATTAATTGAAGATAAATTGAAAATACCTTAAACCCAGTGAAGTACTGAAAATTATCAATGAATGTACAATAACATGCCTGCCAACTATAATGTTAAAAGAGTATGACGTGTGTAAAATTTATTTTATACAAGTTCCGAGAGCCACCAATAATTAAACAACTATTTTTCTTAAATGAGTTTTACTATAGGATTTTTTGGCAACTATAGCCGTGTTAGGGTATACCTTATGGCCTTTCTAATAGGTAACCCATTAGCATTTTTAACAGATTTAATTTCTTGTATGGAACGTGAATATGTGCAGAAGTTTTTGAATTCAAATTAATTATTCATTAGAACTCAATACCTACTACTATGGATCCGTCTTCCAGCATATTATAGGTTAACCACCCAAGTTTCATATTTTTTGGGGCGGCTGATATTAGGGAAGGTTATCTTAAACTTAAAATTATCCATTAAATTGATAATATTGCATACCTACACACTACTATTTGCAACACTCTGGATGTGTGAATAAAATTTATCATTCTGAGACAAATTGTAATTTTATCCTCTAGCCACCCAGAGGCCTATAAAAAAGGTCTCCCATTCCATTATAATTTAAATACATTTTTATTTTGACAATCCAAATTGCAAGTAATATAGGCTGGCAGTAATATAGACAAGGATAAACCAAAAATTAGCTCAATATTTAAGACTGACAGACAAACCCAAAAAGATTTGTAAGGTAGTATAAAACTTACGGTATTAAAATAGTAACTGTCAAATTTCTGTCTACCTACCCCCAACCCCATACCTTGTTTTAAACTAGAAACTATAGGCCCTGGCCTCCAGTTATTTGAAAAATTAGGCCAATACTAACAAGCAATAACTTCAGTTGAGTCATGGATTAAGAATTATACTACCAATTATGAGTCAACTAACCTGTGCCCTCTGTTCTTACCGTTTGTTAACAAATAAAAAAGTTGTATGAAAAGGTACAGCGTAAATAAAACTGAGTGATAAATAAATAAAATCCCTTATAGTTGGATGCAATGAAAAATTATACATTTATAATTTTAAATATGCTAGGGGAATTCCAATGCTCAACTCCCAAGTTATTGCAATTATAAATTGCTGAGTAAAATCAGGAAAGGTTTTTAATTAAAATTTAAGACCTAATTTATACATTTGCAAGCGGTTTAAAATGCACTCTTTTAATTTTGAGACTGCTCATCAATATACAATTGACCAACAACAAATGTTTGAATTACTTTGGCCCTTTGGAGGCTAAATGGGCAGATGATTAAATTGACAATGTTGTTAAAACACTAAGATTTAACTATTTTTTGCAGTTTAGCAAATTGTACGTATTTGTTTTATACCTATGTACGAAGCCTAGCTTAGTGGAATCTGATAATAATATTGGTACAAGCTTTCAAAGATTCAGTTACTTGTATGATTATTATTATTTTTAAGACTATTTCGAGTAGCATTGGTGCTTTTATAAGTCAGGAATTCATTCTTGAAACCTTTCGTAATCGACAAATCAGTACCCACTTTCGATTGCGGAACCAATACATGCATACCAGCATATTGATGAGTGTCGGGAGAAAGCCGGCAAACTATAGCACCATACTCTTACATCAAAATAGCGTTACTGCCTCTAAAACAGCCCGGGGTTGCGAACTTCCCGAGATTTCATTTAAATAACGTAGCAGCCACCGATACGTAAATCATAACTCGGCGTCGCGGCCGTCGCAAGTTCATGGGTGCGGCCATGTGCCTTCAAATCAAAAGAAGCTATAAGTACCTAACAAAAGCAGCTTGATATCCTTGGAAGCCTGGATGCCATCCTCTTTTAAATTCCTCTCGATTTGTCGGCTGCGAGCGGCCGCCGCTCGCTCCTCGGCCGACTGGGCGCATCCCATGTCGGCAGCTGTTCTTGTGCCTTGGCGCCTGGCCGCCGGCCGCCCCGAGCCGGGCGCGCTCTCACCGCTCCCTCTGCATGCGCTCCGCACGCCGCCTGCCGCTCCGGCCCCACCGGAGACACCCTACGCGACGATAATTGCGGTTCTCTACTCGGCGATACTCAACACAGTAACCTAACTTAACACTTATCACTCCCAATATCCTAGTCGTACACACTTAGCACGAACGAACTGAACACCACAGAGATTGTCTTCGATGTACTATAGTATCGACACTGAAAACGCGTAACGGCAGCCCGAACTTTAATTGAATACGAATCCGTTTAAAATATGAGATAATGGCGGCCGGATGACAAGCTAGCTCCGCTCCGTGACGGCGACCGCGCCCCGCTCGACTGACGTTCGGGTGCGTTCGGTACTCTTCGTTTGGGCTCGCTCACACATGCGTGAAAGTAAATTCGACTGGAAATGAAACAGCACGACTAGCAAAGGCAATACAAGTCGCTTGTGACTTGTGAATGCGTCTAATTTTTTTTGTTAACCCTTAAATGCATAGTGTAGGATGCAGCCTACACAAAAAACGTCAAAGTTTTTTACATAATTAGAAAAACCTATATAATATGTCTATTTATATATTATTTCAATAGTAAAACTAATCCGTTTTCCGATTTTTTATATAAATTTACGCAATATTTTAATTTATATAAATTACATTCGTTTTAAGGCGAAATGTCAGAAAATTTGAAATAATCCAGAATTTGATGATTTTTAGTAAGTATGTGATTTTTGATGTTTTTTTTGGGGTTTGTAATTATTTTATATGTAAAAACTCTATCATAGGTGTATCACAAATAGTGCACCTTTCTGATGATAGTAGGATTTATCATATATAAGCTGGTCAACCAAATCTTGTCAGTAAAAAAAGGCGCGAAATTCAAATTTTCTATGGGACGATATCCCTTCGCGCCTACATTTTTCAAATTTGCCGCCTTTTATTACTGTCAAGATCTGGTTGACCAAGTATACTTGGTATGTAGGCGCGAAGGGATATCGTCCCATATAGAATTTGAATTTCGCGCCTTTTCTTACTGACAAGATTTGGTTGACCAGCTATATATCTCTTACTGAAAATTATATATTTACATAAATATATTATGATTTAGCCTATGCAACTTCTAACACTAATTTCGCAGTGAAAATCGATGTTATAATTTTTTTACCATTTTACCCATAATCAGCAAACAATTAACGTAACACATATATTAATTTCGGGCAAAATGAAAAAACCGGCCAAGTGCGAGTCGGACTCGCGCACGGAGGGTTCCGCACCATCAACAAAAAATAGAGCAAAACAAGCAAAAAAAACAAGCAAAAATCACGTTTGTTGTATGGGAGCCCTACTTAAACCTTTATTTTATTCTGTTTTTAGTATTTGTTGTTATAGCGGCAACAGAAATACATCATCTGTGAAAATTTCAACTGTCTAGCTATCACGGTTCGTGAGATACAGCCTGAGGGCCTACCGCGAACCACGTTCGACGTGTTGCCTCTCTGTCGCACTTGTGAATTCGTACGTAAGTGTGACAGGGAGGCAACACGTCGAACGTGGTTCGCGGTAGGCCCTCTGGTGACAGACGGACGGACGGACGGACGGACGGACGGACGGACGGACGGACGGACGGACGGACGGACGGACGGACGGACGGACGGACGGACAGCGGAGTCTTAGTAATAGGGTCCCGTTTTTACGCTTTGGGTACGGAACCCTAAAAATCATGCATTTAAGGGTTAAAATTATTGTAAATCAATTTAATAATTATATTTTTTATGTATTTATTCAATATATGAGTTAATGAATGATTCATCGTACCACAATAATACAGGGTGCCATTTAAGTCGTGATCAGTAATATGTTTTTCTAACTCCATAAACAACGAGCAATTTAATGCCCCTACTCTTACTAAAATCAGACAGGATTTTTTTTATTTTTTTGTTTATTTTTGTCATTTATTTTAATTTTACAAGTGGCAATGTGGTATTTAAACAGCTTTGTAAGATATTTCAAATGAAAAATTAAGTAAATTTTATTTCTAGTAGTTAGGTATAGATATAGAGGTAGGTTCACCGGCACGGTGTCACATAGCAAACTCGCGAGCAAAATAACGGCTGAACATTTAAGTGTTATTTTATTTAAACTTGGTCAACCAGATCTTGACAGTAGAAAAAGGCGGCAAATTTGAAAAAATGTAGGCGCGAAGGGATATCGTCCCATAGAAAATTTGAATTTCGCGCCTTTTTTTACTGACAAGATTTTTTTTTTTTTTATGATAAACTGATCGGCGATTGGCTCTAGACACACCTGATGGAAAGTGAAGACAGAGCCTAAGATGGAGCTCACCGGTTCAGTAATAGCCTATTCACTCTAGCTTTAAAGAGACCGAGGTCATATTTCTCAGGGAATACGGATGACGGGAGCGCATTCCATTCCTCCAGCGCATTCAAGATTTGGTTGACCAGCTATATCTATCTAATCTATAGCTGGTCAACCAAATCTTGTCAGTAAAAAAAGGCGCTAAATTCAAATTTTCTATGGGACGATATCCCTTCGCGCCTACATTTTTCAAATTTGCCGCCTTTTCTACTGTCAAGATCTGGTTGACCAAGTATATCTAATAATCTTATACCTTTAAACGAGCAATTCTTGTATATTTATTTATTTATTTATATGTATAACTATACCTATATTTCGGGGATCTCAGAAACGGCTCTAACGATTTCAATGAAATTTGGTATATGGGGGTTTTCGGGGGCGAAAAATCGATCTAGCTAGGTCTTATCTCTGGGAAAACGAAATTTTTTGAGATTTTATATGTTTTCCGAGCAAAGCTCGGTCTCCCAGATATTTTATTATTAAATCGAATTCATAATGTATGTATTGATTACGAAAATCTCTATGTATACCCAATTGACAAAGCAGGGAAAAGGAAATAAAATTGTTTGAGTGTATCTATCAAAGTATCTATCTAACTAGGGTTGCCATATGTGTGGGGACTCAGACCGGGACATTTAAAGAAAACCGGCCAAGTGCGAGTCGGACTCGCGTTCTAACGGTTCCAAGGGATTTTTAACAATGTATTTTTTCATGTGAAACGCGAGTGAAATGTCTATAAAAACCCGTAGGGGTAGCATCAAAAACTAAGTTATAAGTACGACCCACGCTTGACTGCACATATCTAATAGGTTTTCCTGTCATCGATAGGTAAAGAACTATTTTGTTTTTTTTTTTTTCAAAATTTTAGCACAGTAGTTTCCGAGATAAATTTTCCATGTGTTTAAATGACTGTTCATTGACCAGTCAAGCTATCATGTAGATTCACAGGGTCAACCAGCAAAAAACGCGAGTGCAGCGAGCGCGAAATTTTTTGTGACAAAATTGTGAAAGCGTGTTAAAAAGGCCGGGCCGGGCCTAAAAATTTCCGGGAAAATGCGAGGTCGAAGCCGTGCTTCAGGATAAGCTCAGCTAGAGCATAGACGCCAACCAATGTCCATTGTATTAAAAAGCGAGACCGCAGGCCGAGCTTGGCGCAGCGAGGTCAAAGGCTAAGCTGAAGAAGAGGAGATTTGGAAGACAAACCAAAAATTTAGGTAAAAAGTGAGGCTGAAGGTCGAGCTCAGAAATCTTCACATTACTTAATAAGCCCGAAGCGTACTTATAACCAGCGCGGTGAGCTTTCATGCGAGGCAAATGCCAAGCTTCTGAAACAAATGTTTATATTTGTTAAAAATTAAGTGACGCCGAAGGTCGAGTTGTAAGAAAGCAGCGTTCTAACACGAATCAATCGTCAAATGTTACTCAACAATAATATGTGTCATATGTACAAGAGAGTGTATACTGTAGTTTCCTAAATGGCAGTTAATACCATTCTCATTTTTTTCCACTTTTTATTTTTCTCGTAAGCTTCATTTATCAATAGCAATTATAATCATTCTCATATTTACCCATTCTATGTATTTATTAGTAGCTTATTTTCTCGATATGTTTTTGAACCGTTTTCATATTTACCCATTCTATGTATTTATTAGTAGCTTATTTTATGCCTGACATAACAACAACAAACTATGAAAAACGCTGGGGTGTCCATCAAATCTGGAGTTCGTCGGACTGTTTCTTTTCAAAAAACATTTCCTTTGCAACTTAACTAGACGGAGCCCCGCTCCTATTTCTGAGCGGTTTGCCCTTCGGGCATCTGAAGCTACCTAACGAACCTAACCTACCTAGCTATTGATTTAGTGAGACGTCCGTGAAAACATTACACTTTGGGGAAAAAAGCGTAGGTAGGTAAGTAGGTTAGGTTCGTTAGGTAGCTTCAGATGCCCGAAGGGCAAACCGCCCAGAAATAGGAGCCCCGCGAAGCGGGGCTCCGTCTATTTAAGTTGGAGAATAATGCGAATGGTTACAAAACATACCGGGAAAATAAGTTTTTCAAAAAAAAAATAGAATGGAAAAATATGCGAATGACTAAAGTTGCTATAGGGAAAGGAAGATTACGAGAAAAATATAAAGTGAGAAATAATGCGAATGGTATTAACTGCAATTAGGAAATAACGATTTTCGGAACATACAGTATACACTCGTACAAGAGTTACTTGGAGGGCCGAAGTTCCATTGATGAGATCTTAGGCCCTCGGGAGCCTGAAATTCGAGCTCTACATTACAGACTTTAAAAGCTATAAAATAACATAATTTACATAATCATCTAATGATTGTGTGTCTGAGAAACTGATATTGGACATTAGGTAAAAGTATGTACTATAAAACATTTTTTTTTTAATTTAGGCCATATGAAACGTAGAAATGTAGGTATATTATTATTTACCAAGTCCAGCCCCCTACTAAATAACTATGATTTTTAAACCGGGACAATTTCCTTATCGGCCGGGACGCCGGGACACCGTGCTTCAAACCGGGACATGTCCCGGCGAATCGGGACGTATGGCAACCCTAATCTAGTCTAGTGTTCGAGTCGAGTGTAGTGTTGGTAGGTTTAGGTAGGTATAATATATTATACTTATGGGCTATGTGCGTGTGTTAAGAGGGAAGTATTGCTCGTACTCGTCTATACAAAAAGAGAAAACGTTTTTCCACTTCTACACATTTTCCATGATGTTTTAGTAGGTATATTATTGACACGATGAAAAACTAGGTTATTTAACGGTTTTTTCAAAATTTGCAATACATTTTTTTAAATAGCTAAACCTAGAAACCTAGATTATATTATGCTATTTAGGATGAAGCAATCGACATCAAAATCAAAGTGATTTGTTAATTAAAAAGAAATTGTATGAAAAAAGTGCCTATTGTCAGTAGCTAATTAGCTATTCTTCCCTGTTAAGTGCATATATAGACGTTACAAAAATGCGGATTTTCTTATAGCATAGTCCTTATATTTATATTTATTTTTCACGCCCTACAGCCCAAACCTCGAGGTGCCTGGGCATATTCTTCAGTTTCCTATATGTCCATAGGCTACGGAGACTGATTAACATCAGGCGGGCCGTATGCTTATTTGCCACCGACGTAGTATAAAAAAATACACGCTTTGATTCTTCAGTCTACGTCACGTCACGCTATCGAATGAAATTTACACTAGGGGTATAGAAAAGACAAGTTTTTTTACTGGTTAACTCACATATTTACCATGTTTACTAAGTATAGGTAAACGTATAACTATAGAATGATTGGTAGGTACATAAGGCCGCATTAGTAGGGAGGTAAATCTACTACTGAGATGGATGTACTTAGTTTATGGCCCGTCATGCTTAATTCTATAGAATATATGGCTTAAGACTTTTGACTCTTTTGAGTACCAGGCAGCCGGAGAAATTCTCCTAAAGTGGACCAAAGATGTTTTCTAAAGATATTAAGGAATTGTCATGAGAGTAGGGCATGCTGGGAAGACGCTGTGAAAATCCTTGATGAAAGACTTATTGTCCAACAGTGCGGACGTTTTTCAGTTGGTGAATACTTCGACTGTAGCTCTAGACTAGATGTCTATTATCTACTAGTGAAATATTACCATTTAATTCAGGTTCTTTGGTGTTAGGTATGAATTGTGAGATACTACTGTAATAAAATGAACGACAATTATGTTAATACTTAGGTCATACTGAAAATTCCTGGACTGGCCACTTAGAAAAAATAAGTTTTCTCATATATCAGAATCCAGAAACTTTCAGTATGACCCAAAAGGTGGATGAACGGCGTCAGAAACTATAAAAACAGAGAGAAGTAAATGGTGAACTGACTCGTGGCCGCGGATGGACAGTGTCTGTCTACTAATAGTTATTTTATTCTAGCTGTGCATACTGGGTCTTACAAGAGCAAGCGACTGAGGATTAGTAATGAAATAACAGCAGGCAGGTTGTGGGCATGATTTTTGATATACCTATGTGCGAGTTTTGCGTTTCTGCTAATCTGTGAAAGGACTTTGTACCAATTTTAGGTACCTACCTAAGGTTTTTTTCTTAAACTTAAACTTACTTAGGTATATCTGTCTGTCGCTTTAATTTCATGACTAAGTAATCCAAGCATCACATTACTTGGTGGTCTTGGTGTAAACCTCACCACGGCGGCTGAGGTTGACACTTGAGCTTCTAAAGATCAATAAATAACCTGTTGATGTGGTTAACGTCCTAAGCTTCCTGCATAAGTATTACTTACATATCATACTTACCATCATAAAATGTACGAATGTATTTTAAATAATAATATGTTGTTAATATGTTACTATATCTGCAGAATCAGTATCATCCAGAATGATTATATTATCAATTGTGTATAAAATTATCTAAGTACTTGGGATTGGATTTCCACATACATATTATAATTCCTTCAGCTTTTTTATTGCATAAGCAGAGTGATTTATTTGGTACACATTCAATTGGAAATGTACTTACTAGGTAGTGTTACATCTCAATTTAAGGAAAAACTTACTAAAGACGACTGAATTCTGCTAAAAGATGAGTTAGTCAAGTTCAGATATAATTGTCTCATGAAACTCATTATTTCCAAAATGTTACCTATTTTATTGTAACTTAGTGTACCTACTTCATACACAATCTTATATTGTTGATGAATAAATATGATATGATATGAATAGTTGTCATCGTGCACTTGAAGATCATAGCGTGCCGGCGGCGCGAGCACCGCAGTCAATATCGGCGTGCGCGCGCACGAACAGCTAGAGAGGGACAGAGAACCAACCCAGCAGCAGCAGCTTGATGTCCTTCGCGGCCTGGATGCCATCCTCCTTGAGGTTCTTCTCGATGAGCTTGCTGCGCTGGATGGCGGCGCGCTCCTCGGCGGACGAGGCGCAGCCCATGGTGATAGCGCGCACGGCCTGGCTCGCTACGCGCGGCAGCGCCGTGCTCCTCGCATGCTCGCGGCCCGTCGTCGCGCGCAGTTGCGCCGCGCGCACGCGCTCGCTCGCGCACGCGTGCTGGCTCCGGCTCGAGGATCGCGCTGCAGCGCCACGCGCGAGCTTCACGTGCGAGACCGGCCGCTGTCAATGAGGATGCGAGATGGCGCCGCGGCGTGGGCCCGCGTACGAATGACGGATCGCGCAGCCCTGCCGCGCCGGCTCCAGTGCGCACGCCCGCCGCCCGCCGGCCGTGGCCACCCGGTGCCTCCCTGACACACTAATTACACTCCACGTCAACCTTGTAATACCTATCACTCGCTCTCTCGCATTCAGAAAACAAAAGGCATGCAATTGGTTGCAATCGCGTGCAGTTGATAACTAGATCGATCGATGATTAAAGCCAAATTATACGTTCCATTTAACTTTAACCAGTTACCGATTGGCTAGGTGAGATTAATTTACCTTCTTTAAAAAATAACTAAGCATTGCGGTGACGATCGGTGATATCGCTAATTCGCTAGCCACCTTCTGTATAGGTATAGCTCTATAATAAAAATATGTAGGTATCCTATTACAAAGCATACCTACCGTACATCCCTAAATAATACTCTAGTCCTGTGATTGCATAGGGCGCATGCATGGAGCGAGGTAAAGGCGCCATCTACTCGTGCGAGCAATATGCAATCGCGTCACTTAATTGTGCGTTTTGTATTTGTACACAGTGGAAGTAAAGGCGTCGGCTACTTGCTTACTTGTACTCACAGGCAAGAATATTGTTTTTTCTGTGCTTATAGTACTGCAAATATGTGGCTTTCCATACAGAAGGGCATGATGAAGCATAAGGACCCCTCTGTGATGAATAGCCACAAATACTTGTTGCAATACCGGACAGTTATCTTGCGCGGGTGACTTTTGTGTTGCACTGGTTCAGCGAGCTGCAAAAGAGATGACCCGCTTTATGCATGAAATTCATTCATTGTGTACATGACTGATATTTTTTTTGACTGACACAATTTAGATATTTGATACCAATGTCAGTGGAAAACAAGCATAGACCCCGCCTGAAACCAAGCTGTTACCGTAGCCTACAAAAGCTTGTAACTCCAGGCATGTCACATCGTCCACCATCCTATATATTATACTACTCTTTGCCTTTGATTCGATTCAGCTAAATTTTGTCAAAGGACGGTCTTCATTTAAAATTGGTGAAAGTGGCCAAATTGGCGTTTGCGTCCGCAGCACCTGATTTGATCGGACAATTTAATCTGATTGGCGAAAAATAGTTCTCGCCTGGACAGGCCTTTAACGACTCAAATTTAAATATAGCCGGTCAACCAACTTCCTCTGTAGAAAAAGGCCCGAAATTTAAATTTGCTATGGGACAATTACCTTTCACGCCTATATTTTTTAAATTTGCCGCATTTTTCTACTGACGGAAATGGCTTGACAGACTATAAAATAAATAATATAGTTGGGAAACCCCATTTGTCAGTAAATAAGAACAAAAAAACTATACTCATCCTTTTCTTTTGTGTGCTAGTACAAACAAAGACAAAGATAGTATGATTCTCTCTGTTTGAAATAGGACAGTCCTTTGACACACTATAGTAAAGCTATTTGAGGTGCTGCAAAACACGCTGGATTACACTCATCACAAATGTCAACTTGACGTTCGTTGAGTGTCAATTTGTCAATGTCACATTGCGAATCACGTCATTTGTTTGTGGCGCAATAATCGGTGAGATTCTAAGATTCGTTAAACTTTATTCTAAACTTAAAACAATGGATTCTGATGAAGAAATGGATAATGCACCATCGTGGCGAGGTGTGCCCGGTTGCTTAGTGCTCATCAATGTCTACGATCCTTCCAAATACGGCACAGCAAAAGCCGCACATGCAGCGACTTGTTCGCTTATTCGGCAAAATCTGAGATTAGCAAACTCGAACCATATCGGTGTTTGTCTGTATGGCACGGACGATTCGAACTCCTCCGCTTTTGGAATAAAAAGCGTCGTTGACGTTTGCCCATTGAACACTCCCTCGCTGGAAGACTTCAAGAAACTCCGTAGTTTGGATATTAACACTTTAAAGCAGGCAAAGGAATTTAAAATGTCCGATGTTTTGTGGCACTGCAGCAAAATATATGCAAACTGTAAGAAACTGCTTTCATCCCGCACAGTTTTAATTCTGACTAGACTTGATGAACCCCCCATAGCTTCTGATCAGAAACCCACGATCAAAAGAGTTACTGACTTAGTAGATTCCAATATTGAAGTCAAGTTTTTGAACATCTCCCAATTAGAATATAAAACAGACAAGTTCTATGAAAATTTCTTATTTGAAGCAAGTAAAGGCAAAGGCGTTGTCATTCCAAAAATTGTTTGGGAATCTAAAGATGTTGAGCAATTAATGCATCAACAAACAGACAGGCATCTTGCTGTTGCTAAGCTCAGCTTTGTCATCGGTGACGGGCTCTCAATTGGAGTAGGAGTCTATAACCTCAGTAAAACTCATCAGTACCAAAAAACTACAGCATTGCACAGGGCAGACAATGCTATTTTAACAAGCGTCACAAAGACTGTAAAAGTTACTCAAAGACCAGATAATGGTGAAGCCATGGATGTTGATGACGATGGAACTATTAAAATGCCATTGTTGAAAACGGAATTACTGCATTATCAGGAATATGGAGGAGAAAGAGTAGAATTTACTGACAATGAGATGAAGTCATTAAAAAATCCATTTGGACCACCTATGATGAAATTACTTGGGTTCAAACCGTCCCATATACTCTGCAAAGAAAAGTGGTTTTTAAAGCCTTGTCACTTCCTTTTCCCTAATGAAAGTATTATAGAAGGCTCTACTGTAGCATTTAAAGCTCTTTATCAAGCATGCTTAGAGATGTCCATGGTGGCTATTTGTGTTCTGTGCACAAGAGTCAATTCTAGGCCAAAGATTGTAGCACTGTCTCCGTGTTCAAATCCCTTAGGGAATGATGTTGAAATGGGCTTTGATGTCATTCAGCTCCCATTCATGGAGAATGTAAGAGAAGTACCAATCATTGAAGATGATGGAGATCGCAAAGTATCCAGTGTTGACAAGTCTTTTATGAAGGATGTATTAAATACAGTAAAGTTTGACTACCATCCCAATATGTTTGAAAATCCGAAAACGCAGTCTTTAATGAGAGCTGTGGAAGCTGTTGCTCTGGAAGAGGATGATGTAGAACCATTTGAAGATACAACAATGCCCAAGCCAAAGGTATTTGAGGATGTCAAAGCTGATTTATTTGAAGAAATTTTTGGGCCCTTTGATCCTATGGCAACAAAAAGATATGGGCCTTCTAGCTCTGGACCTGCAGCCAAGAAAGCAAGGTTAGAGGGCATGGATGCAGAAGCAATATTAAAACATCGGTTAAACAATAATGAAGTGAAGGACTATACAGTTAAAGAATTAAGGGAATTATTGAAGTCTAAAAATACACCAGCCATAACTGGTTTGAAGAAAAATGAGCTTGTTGATTTAGTATATCGGTGTTATGCTAATAATTGATTGTTAAGAATATGTTTCGTCAAACTAAATTATTTTGTAATAAAACTGTTTATTTATGCAAGTTGGTTTAATATTTAGAGAACATTTTTATTTTTATACCTAATAACTTATAGATCTACCACAACCTTAAGGTGGTTGGAAAAGAAGTTGCATTGTCTTGTAAAAGGTAGTTTATTAGTTTTGAGGCAGACTAGTTTACTTACTTAACATAATACAAATCAGCTTCATGCAGTCCCTGTAGCTGACCATAATAAGTTCTTACCCACTGTCTCAGTTAAGTGGTAGACCTATACTAGTGTGGTAATGCCACAAGTTATGAGCAAGTTCTTACATAGAATGATGGCAAATTAAAATGGAAGTGGAATTATCATAGTTTTTGCACTTATGTCAGCTAAATTTAATAATAAAGGAAAACATTAAGATACAATACTTAACTATTTAATAAATAACATTATTACTTCAGACATCCTAAACATCATTTCACAGATTCTCTTACATATTCATACTTAATGACTAAATATACACAGAACCATCAGCTGGCCCTAAATGGTGAATGCCAATAAGCAATGCATCAACAAGAGTCCAAACTCCAAGGCCTCCAAAACTGAACAATTTCCCTATTCCCTCCTGCCAGTGTCCTAAATAGAACCGGTCTGCCCCAAACCCTCCGAGAGTCAATGCTAGAATAAGGGCGGTACCCCAGCGAGTGCCTCCAGTCCATGAACAGCGAATCTTTTTCAAAAATCTTCTCTTTCCAAGGCAGATTACATCATCAGAGACTGTGCAATTGGTCCTGAAATATAATAGGCAAAGAGACATGTCTATCTTGATCATTTTCAGTTTAAATTTAGGGCTCAGATGTTGTTAATACTTACGCATAAAACTTGAGAGGAGAGGCAAGGGAGTTGCAGTTGGCTTTCTGTTCACAGCGATGCTCCCATTTGTCAGTTTGGTAGCAATAGCGGCACATTGCGGTCCTGTTGAATTGTTTTAGACCCTGAAATAAAAAGGAGTAGGTTCTGTGGTTTACCTTAAAACTTAAACAGTAAGCATTACACACATATTAAACAGCACATGATCTTAAAAACCAATAAAGATAATTATATACTGTATGAATCGTTTTTTTTTGTGTTTTGTCTCTCAGCCAGATGTTAAATATCTGATCATGTAATATTATTTTAATGTGTAATATAAAGGCTAGATGAAACTTACATTACAAGATACTTTGGGCTTGACTTCACATGTGTAATTATCCATACTGCCATATCGGCAGTCGTTGTTCCGGTGGCATTCTATGCATGGGTACTGGAGCGTCGAACAATCCGACGTATTACCTGAGCAACTTTTTAAGTACTCTTCATTTTCACTGAAGCTCACTCCCTTATCATTGGTATCCTTCAATTTACTTTCTTTGCTTGAACGTTCCATATTATTACTGTTTGCTGAAATGTATATTATAATCTATTAATAACAAGTAGTGCATAAAACTAATTACAACAAACAAAATTCTATATTTACGAAACTTACCCATATCAGTAATATGTATTGTGTTAAAAATTACTAATAAAACCAAAATTAAACAATCCCTAACACTAATCCTCATAGGGGCTACTCGTGGCATTTTGATCTGCTTACATTTTATTTATTATATACGATAAAAATCGCCCTGCAAATGGCAAAAATATAATGCAACAACAATAAAGTCAAGTCAAGTACTTGAACTCAAATGCCAAAATTTTGACAATTACATTTTTTTATTTTTTTTGTATTTGATTCTATAGACGTAAAGAAAATTATCTCGGGAAATATTTCACCATGTTTTTGTGATAAATAACGTTTATAACTAATATTAAAAATATGATCAAATTACTAGTTATTTTTTATTAATTCGACATCGTCATCTTTATGTTATTAGTGCCGGTAAGAAACTAATAAATATTCGTTTTCAGATGGTTTTCAGGCGGTGATGTTTTCGGGAAAAGGAGCGTATTATGGAACGTAGATAAGCTGTTTAAGCCGTTGTAAAACCTGCTGAAAAATACACTTCATCAAAAGATTAGACGTTTGATTGGTTACACGTTAACGTCAAAGTGACATAAGACTTCCACTTTGATTCAATGATTTCAATTCAAGCGGGGTAGCGGTTGCAATGCAATCTGTATAAATATTGCACGTATTATCATACAAAAAACAAAAGCGTTATATTGATAGGGTTCCCCCTTTAACCAGAAAGATGACTTTCTTTGAAGACACTTTAATAATCCTGATTTCCCAGGTATAACTCGGTGCAAAAATGTACATTTGTCTAATCTAATTTTTTCTGCTTTTACGCTTACTTTCCTTCCTCATTATACATGTAATTACGGAAGTTAATTCTTAATACGTAGTGCAGTTAATTCCTGACATATCATATAATTGATAATTTACTTTTATTAAGGTTTGGAGGTTTGTTTTCCAGACGGTGTTCTTCGTAGGCGGTTGGATATTCTTTGTGAAACAACTGTTTCGTGACTATGAAGTTCATCACACGCTGGTGCAGTTAATCTTTTCTGTGACCTTCGCATTGAGCTGCACTATGTTTGAATTAATTATATTTGAGATCATAGGATACTTGGACTCAAGGTAAACAAATCATTATTTACCAATTTTGTATGTCTTAAATTTAATAACAATTTGTCATCTGTACCATTCATGTTTTCATTCACTTGTGTTTCAAACTCTAGCTGGTAGTTCTAAAAAGGATCTAAGAAGAATTTTAAATCTTTGTTAATTTTTTTTTACTTAGCTGTAATGATAAAGAAAAATACAGAAGGTACATCCACAATGATTTGCTTCATTGTATACTTAATTATTACCTACAACTATCAGCTACTTTTTCTTTTAAAGAAAATGCTAGAAAACCATTGTTCTTTTAAAGAAAATGCTAGAAAACCATTGTTCTTTTAAAGAAAATGCTAGAAAACCATTGTATCTTCTGTTTTCAGTTCCCGCTACTTTCACTGGAACCTGGGGCTGTACTCCTTACTGTTCATGGTGATTGCCCTGCTACCGTTTTACATTGCATACTTCTGTATCAGCAACATCAGATTTGGTAAAACACTCAATCCAATTCATAATAACTAGATTTATTAATATGGTACCTACATAATTTGTATTAAATTCTAGTAAAATGTTAAAAACATATTGCTGTTTAAAAAGTGTAGAAAATAGGTGTTGGATTTCCAGTCAGAGTTATTTATTTCACACACTTTTCTTTGATAACAAAAGTAGAATTGTTTTCTCTTTTCTCATGTAATAAACAATAAAATATATGTATGTTTCAGTGTCCCAGAACATGATAAGGCCACTAACAGTATTTGTGTGGTTCATCTATCTGTATTTCTTCTGGAAAATAGGTGATCCATTCCCTATATTGAGTCCAAAACAGGTAAGACCTTTTTACTCCTTGCAGATTAATCCTAAGTCACCACACCAATTTAAAAAATTTCAAATAAAGTTTGAAAGCTATCAAATATGTATAGTTCTTTTGTCGCTGAACCAAGGTTTAATTTTGGTTGGCCTGTGTAAAAGGATTAGTCAATATACAGTCGACTCTTGTTAATTCAAACCTGCGATAATTCGAACCTCTCTATAATTCGAAGTTATCACGAGTTCCCTAGAACATCTCTTTATATTTCGAAATAAATCAATACTTTTTTAAGCACTTGGTAATTCAAACAAAAATAATCATCGCTAAGTAACAAAAAGACGCGTTAATTCGAACTCACAGGCGTCAAACACTCTACAATTCAAAGTTATCAGATTGCAGACCTCACAGAGGTAATAATAAACCGCACATTTTGAGACAAGTTCAAGTTCGTCGTTGCACTCTTTCGTTGGTTAGATATGTGTACAGATTAAAAGTTAGTGTTAGTTATGAGCCCTTAAAAGTATAAATGCTTGATGATTCCTGAAAAGAAGGAGTTAATCGTAAAAATGGAGGTAGGTGGAAAGACAAGTGATGTTGCAAACATATTTTCAGATCAGTCTCAGCAATGTTCATTGAACAGTGCACTTTTTGATAGTGTAAAAAAATTAGCAGTTAATGAATATTTGATTATTACCTACCTACCTACTCAATAATTCGAACTTTCATATTTTTTCTCTCAAAAATTTAGAACCATTTGATATTTCAAACTCTCGATAATTCGTTATATTTTAAAAGTCCTTCGAGTTTCGAATTAACGAGAGGCGACTGTATATAAAGAGTAATATGTTTCCCTGAGTTTGAGTAGATGGCGCTTTTGACAACTAAAGTGACCACATAATATAGTCATACAGAACCATCATTCTACATTGTTAAATTGTAAGCATGAATTTGTCTTGGTCTAAGTGTCCTCCAGTAATAATTTGTATTGTTATATTACAGGGTATATTTTCGATAGAGCAAGGTGTGTCGCGAATAGGCGTCATTGGAGTGACTGTGATGGCTCTCCTCTCTGGGTTTGGTGCTGTTAACTATCCATATACCTCTATGGCTATATTTATAAGGTAAGTTCTTGATGCACTAACATTTAATGTAGTTACTTGATGTAACTTAAAATTAAATGCACTTTTGTGCAGTAGGGCTTTAGTCTTATACTTTTTAATAGCTACTGATAATCCTCACTTTTAACACATTCATTGCCACCCAGCCAAACAAGACATACGCGCCAGGCCACAAAAATTTCGTCAAATAAAGCTGTAGTACCACGATCCCGACTATCGGGTCGTCCGGCCTGGGAACGAAATCATAAAATTCCCGATAGTCGGGTTTTCGGCATGTGTTAAACATACTTAGGCTAATATGTGCTCATCGCTATAAAAAAAAACAAGTAACAACTCGACTTTTACATGGCGCGTCGCCGCCCTGTGTGGGAGCGAGAGGTCGCTTCGTGGCGTCTTTATCCTATGCATCGCCACTTGCCGTTGCTACGTAACGCGCACTCCGTGTCTTACGCCATGTTTTCGCATCCTGTCGCTCTCCTGTATAGATTGTTAGGGCCTAAGCACATAGCGGGCCTAAGTCGACGCTCGCGCCACCTGCGCGTCTTTATACGCTATGTCGACACAAACGCGCGTCAACGGCGCGGTAAAAAAATGCGGTTAGGAACGACAAGGCGGCAAGCTATACTTGGATAGGATAGGATTCATTAGGTACATAAACATACAGTCTCCACACAAAATAGTAGTTTATGCAACAGTGATATAATAAGGGTTCTTAAAATTCAAGGGTCGAAGTTACAAAACGAGACGTAGTCGAGTTTTGTAAAAAAAGACCCGAGAATTTTAAGAACCAATTATGAGCTGTTGCATACATTACTTTTTCTATGACAGCTGCAGCAAAAAAAAAAAAAAAAAAGAGTTATTATTTAAAAAAAAGAGTTATTATTAAAAAAAAAGAGTTATTATTTAAAAAAAATTGAGTTATTATTTAAAAAAAAAAAAGAGTTATTATTGTAAATGAAAACATACCTCTTTCAATCAAGATGATCGAAACTTGTATCTTTAAAAAAAATAAAGCAGTTGTAATATACTCATAAGATGACTGCTAGCAGTCATCTTATGAGCCTATAGACAAAGCATTCAAATGACATTGCTTTAGATATCACTGTCAGTCATTTAATTGACACATTTAAGTGCTGGAGTAGAAAAACATATTTTTATACCAGTGGTTACCGATTCTGATAAAGTGATTGTCATTTACATACAAATTATACAATTTAATTACCTAAAAAAATTACAGGCCTGTAACCCAAGCCGATGTCCTATCAATAGAGAAGAAATTACTTCAAACAATGGACATGATTCTAGTGAAAAAGAAAAGGATAGCACTAGCGGAGGCTAACAACGTTGGAGGGAGACAGCAATATGGCTTGTTAGACCAATCAAACAAGAACAAGGGATTTTGGACGAATTTCTTGTCAAGTGTTGGCAGCATCGCCAATCCGCTCAGTCATAGCTCAGAGAGTAAGTTGTCTAATTCTTGAATTCAGTGTACTTTTCTTATTTTGAACTCTTATGACTATGTGATAAGGTTCAAAACCTATGAAACTCCTCATGGCATGGTGGCTTCCTTATTTTGAACCCTAAACAATTATTGCAAATTTAAATACATACAATTTAATGATACATTCAATTTTATGGCTCGTGTACCTAATTCATAGCAGTTGCACTTATGCAACTTTCACTTACCTATTGCTCATACTGTTATGATAACATTAGTTGTGCCTATTGCCACAGAATAAATAATAGTACTAAGTACAGAAAACTCACTCTCTAACAAAACGCGTCTGTTACGATCAGCACAGATATGGCCGCTAGGTGGCGACAGCGCCACGCGCGGCTTATGGCTTTCCCCAAAAATTGGGGCCGAACGGATGTACTTTTAGCTACCTGTAGCAAAGCGACGAAATCGCGGAGTGAGACACGCCTGCTATTGCTTACTTATAATTCGTGAGACCTTCCTAATTGAACAAATCATGCCATGTCATTACCTCATCCTATTATCGACTATTTATAGATATGTAACCCTAACAAAATTTTGCACAATGTAGTGAATGAAAACCAATCTATCGCCTAGCGTGTCTAATCCTTTACAGAAAATTCTAACTAAATCGGTCGATACGTTTTGGAAATAACTAAGACTATTTTAGTAACGGCTCGGCCACGACATTACGCGACTGGCGACGGCGGCAGGGACAACCATAGGTGGGAACGAAAGGTCCGATCGCTGTGTCTCGCTCCATCCTATTGTTATCGCGGCTGCCCTCGCAAGTCACTCAATGTCGTAGACGAGCCGAGGCGTACGGGCTCATTTGGACGACGCGAACTCGCCTTCGAGTTTAGTTCGATTTCGGATTGGTTTCATAAAATTCAGCCGATCGATCAAATTCCGCAATGTAATGAAACTCGCACGTGTGCACCGTCTAAATAAGCCCTAACACAAACGTACAGCTTCTCATCCTGGGTTAAAACCATATAGAAATATAAGTAAAGAAAGAGTGGTAACTCCATACATCAGTTTTCTTACCAAAACGCGAGTTATTTCGTAGTCGACATCTAGCGTTAAGTAGCGGACATGATCAGTTCTGCTAGTTGACAATAGATGTCGCGGCAAAGTAAAACTTTATGCTCAACAATTTTCAGCTAATATTATAACTGTATGCATCGGAACGGAAGTCCATTTTCAACTCCTTCTGCTTATAATATTAGTTGTAAATTGTTTTAGTAGTATATTTCTCGTCAGTAGTGACACTTGTGATATATGGTGTCAAGTAGCAGTACTGATAGTTCCACTACTTGACGTTAGATGTCGACTACGATATAACTCGCATTTTTGTAAGAAAGCTGATGTATGGAGTTATCACTCTTTCTTTTCTTATATTTCTCTATGGTTAAAACTAAGAACTGTTTTGATTTCAGACATTACCCAACTCCGGCAAGAGATCGCCGCGCTCGAGGAGCTAAGTAGGCAGTTGTTTCTAGAAGCCCACGATGCCAGAACGGCCCGAGAGAAGGCCGACTGGTCCAAAACCTTCCAGGGGAAATACTTTAACTGTCTCGGTTACTTCTTCTCGCTCTACTGCATTTGGAAGATATTTATTGTAAGTACAACGAGCTGCGTTAGGCTAATTAGGGTTCCGTAGCCAAATGGCAAAAAACGGAACCCTTATAGATTCGTCATGTCTGTCTGTCTGTCTGTCTGTCCGTCTGTCTGTCCGTCCGTATGTCACAGCCACTTTTCTCCGAAACTATAAGAACTATACTGTTGAAACTTGGTAAGTAGATGTATTCTGTGAACCGCATTAAGAGGCCTTATTCCTTAGAGCGTTCACCGATTTCATGAAATAACACTCGATAGATGGCGTTGGCGCTCGGTACGCGAGCGCCGGCAAAGTTAAGCGCGTTTCAACGCAGGCGAGAATAATATTGATACTTTTCAATTTAATTGCAAAGTAACATTATTTTTAGCGTTATATTGGCACTCTTTATTTTATTTTATAAGCATGGTAGTAGTCAATAGAGTGTATGTGTTGGGATAATATATAACCAGAGGCGAGTAAATAATAACAATATTTACCTCTGGCATGGAATTATTGTGACAATCACTCTTCTTATGAATAAGGTGTATTCGGGTATTTCCGAATGAACGAATAGTGGCGGATAATTCCGAAAGCTGACTCTTACTACAACGGAATATGAGTGATTTTACAATGATTTTCGGAATTACCCGAATAAACCTTACTACTAATATTCGTCATTGTAGTAGTGTTGTATTTTCAAACTTCTTTAGCGGCGCTGTGCACTTTTTGAGGTGGGGAAAAAATGTTAAACTCGCGACAGATCACGTGACCGTAAGACGGACACGTGACCTGATCAAAAAACTGTTACAATGTTATTGAGTTTTTCTTTATTGATTTAAATGCCATCTAGTGAGTTTCCCTCTAACCGGTATTAATATAACTCGAGTACCAACAGTGATGTGCTTAGGGGTTTCAAGTAATGCGACGAAATAACGCTATATGGCATTAACATCAATTATACATAGTGCTGCAGACATTTTGCACTAGTCATTGAGTTTTCACTTCTGCCGGCACTCCCGGAGTGCAACCCGTTGTTTTTTTTTACAAACCATGACAAACCATGAGTTTTGTTTACATTTTTGCTGCCCACAAATTGTCGTCTTTTTGTACTATTTCTGTTTTTAGGGGAAA